>NC_043762.1:25074124-25374124 GCF_902148845.1 Salarias fasciatus
GTTCATTAAATGAGAAACTGAGACACATCTGTGTGTCATCAGAATAACGGTAGTTCCATGCCTCATGGTTTAAAACACCATATTTATTTCTACAAGGCTTTCAGACAACCGTCTGGTGACCCTGAGTCACCCCGAGAGTGACCTGCTGAGTGTAGCCGATGGGCTCCAGCACCCAATGTTCAAAACTTCAAAATAAAATTCCACAAATATAACTGAGAGAACTTCAGAGAGAAACCTTCTGCAGTAAAACAAAAAAAAAAAAACAAAAAAAAAAACAAACAAACAGATAAATAAGTCTGAGAGAGATTTACAGTCAACACACTGGAATCAGGTGAAACCTCAACAGGAGGTGGAGCAGATCATGCCTGAATTTCTCAGAGGCTTTTTTTTAATCTCCATATCAGGCCGAGTTGATCATTTACAGCGTTTACCCCCAATTAAACGCAGCTGCTGACTGATGTCCTGTTGACACTGAGCTGTGTTCAGTAAAGAGAAACACAGCAGACAGAATACACACACCTCAATGGCTGCTGTGGTGAAAATCATCTATTAAAGGATAAAAGACGAGTTTGTAGAAAAACTAAAAGCACAATGAATTCTGTTTGTCATGTCAGCAGTGTGTGATATTTATGTTACGACAGAGGTGTCAAAATAAAAGCAAATAAATGATTTGGAAAAGATAAATATATGGAGCTTTCATGTTCTCCTTTTTTTCCCAAATGCAAGCTTTAAATAGTTTGAACTCATGAGTGAATCCTGTCATGAATTTATAACATGTCCAGGCTGAACTTGACCTTTGACCCTTAACTTTCCATGCCAGTGATCACACAACGTGACGGATGAAGAATAAACACAGAAAATAGTTTATTATGTGCACTTCAAACACAGAGGCATGTCTCACATGAACACACAGCAGTGTTGAGAGTCCGTCCTGCCTGGACTCCACCGTGGAAACACTTTTTGGTTCATTACGTCACTTTTGGACAGAACGAAGACAGGCTGCGTCGTCTCAGTCTCTCATCTTCACATTGACCTTTTTTTTGGAGCAGCTTTGTGTCAAACAGATTCAGACGAGGAAGCACAAGACACAGAACGGACAGATGGAGACAGACGGTCCATGAACTCGTCCCTGGGTTCCGGTCCCTAGGAGGCGTGGCTCTGCTCCTCCTTCTTCTCCTGACTCCTCCTGGTCTTCACCTCCTTCAGCCCCTCCTCGATCCGCTCCACCGCCTCCTCGTCTCCCACCTGCTGAGCCATGCTCAGCGCTTCCTTGTAGACCCGAACGGAGTCGTCCAGCCGACCTGGTGGACGGAATCAGACCGGCTCAGACCCACGGGAGGGGCGGCCCGGACCCGTGACCTCTGACCTCCACCCACCTGTGTGCATCAGGATTCCGGCCAGATTGAGGAGCAGCACGTGCTGGTCGGGGTGTCCGACGGAGCGGCTCAGGTCCACCGCCTGCTGCACCAGCGCCAGGGCGTCGTCATGACGACCCTGCAGATCCAAGATGGTGGCCAGGTCGCTCATCAGCACCAGAGTCTATCAGGAGAGAGAGAGAGGGCGACAGAGAGAGCGAGCAAGAGAGAGAGAGAGAGAGAGAGAGAGAGAGAGAGAGAAGGACAGACAGAGAGCAAGAGTGAGAGAGAGAGCGAGACAGAGAGAAAGAGAGAGAGAGCAAGAGGTGAGAGAGAGAGAGCAAGACAGAAAGAGAGCAAGAGGGGAGTGAGAGAGAGCGAGAGAGATAGCAACAAGAGAGTGAGCGAGCGAGAGAGAGGGAGGGAGAGAGAGAGAGAAAGAGGGGAGAGAGAGAGCGAGAGAGAGACAGAGAGAGAAAGAGTGGAGAGAGTGAGAGAGAGCGAGAGAGGAAGCAAGAGGAAGAGAGAGAGCGAGACAGAGAGAGCAAGGGGAGAGAGAGAGAGTGAGAGAGAACAAGGGGGGAGAGAGAGCGAGAGAGCAAGAGAGGGAGTAAGAGGGAGAGAGAGAGCAAGAGAGCAAGCAGGAGAGAGAGCGAGAGGGAGCAAGTGAGTCCCTGAATGTGGGCGTGTCCTTCACTACACATGCAGAGCTTTGGCCACTTTGGGCAGTGTCTCTACCTCTGTGTGTGTGTGTGTGTGTGTGTGTGTGTGTGTGTGTATAATATATCCTTTTGATCCAGTCTACGGTGTCCACCTGTGTGTCTCTCTGCGAGAGTGTGTCTCTACCTGGGGGTGTGTGTCGCCCTGCTCCTGGCGGCAGATGTTCAGGGCGCTCTGGTAGTCCAGTCCCGCCTGCTGCAGGTGCCGCGTCGACGCTCGGTACCGAGCCCTGGAGTCCAGACACAGGCCCAGCAGGAGGCGGGTCTCCTTCCGCAGAGCTTCCTGTTCTTCTGAGAACCACAACAACAGCAGAGCGTTTCCTCGCCTGTGTCAGCGCCTCGCCCGTCCTCGGCGTGTCTCACCTGTGTGTTCCTCCGCTGGAAGCTCCTTCTGTTTCTCCAGTTTGGCCTCCAGGGACTCCGTACAGAACCTGAAACCGTGATCCGCCAGCTCCGTCCTGACAGCAGCAGTCCAGCGGACAGACAGACGGACAGAGGACGGTCAGCCAGCCCGGACCTGAGCCGTCTATCAGCTGATTGGCTGAGTCTGCCTCTCACCTGTTCTGCTCAGCGTAGATGGTGGCCAGCTTCAGAGACATCTCGATGACGGCGTTGTCGTCCTGGAAGAAGACAGGAAGTGAGACGAGTCGACCTCGCTGGAGCTACTTCCTGCAGGACAGGAGGACAAACTGACCTGTGGAGTTCCTCCTGCGAGCATGAAGCTCATCGCAGCTTTGAAGAGCTTCTCTGCCTGAGAGAGAGAGAGAGAGAGAGAGAGAGAGAGAGAGAGAGAGAGAGAGAGAGAGAGAGAGAGAGAGAGAGAGAGAGAGAATATAATTTTGGGGCAATGCTTCAAATAACAAAAGATATTAAACTCGTTTCAATTCCATAATTTACAGATATAGCACCAAATACAGCACAGTCATATCACATCATCTGATAAGACAACTCAAACTGCAGGAAAGAAAACTGAGAAAAAATTACCTTGTTTTTAAATCAATTTGATATTTTTTGATTTTTTTTCATTTTTGTAATAAATAATAAGCATTATTAAATTAGGAGCACAAAGAAAAAGTAAAAAATCTGAGGTTGAGAGTGAAGCTGCTTCCCAGCATGACTGTTCATCATGTTTGAAAAGAAATCCTGCTAACAGTACAGCTTTAGAGGTGAAATTGTTGTTACTGCCGCAGAAATGAAATCCACAAGAGTCAGTCGAGCGAATACCAAAGCAAGAGGAAAGTGGTGCATTCTGTTGTTTTAGGATTTGAAAAAGCTATTATCAATAATATCTTAATTTTTGTTGTAATATCTTGGTTCTCTGTGACTGAACACCATGCTGGGTTTAGATGATACTCACATTGTCCAGCTGACCTTGAACGTAAGCCAGATTGGCCATCTGAGGAGCGGAGAGAAACATCTTTAGTAATCCAGATATGAAAAATGTGTAGTGACGTACCAGCAGGGGGCGCAGCGGTGCCTGAGGTGAGAGGAGGACCTGGGACTTTACCATGCTGTAGGTGTAAATGATGGCCTGGTTGTTGTGGGTCTGATGAGCCAGAACAATGGCCTGGTGCAGGAACCCCGAGGCTGCATCCAGCTGGTCGCGATACACACTGAGCTGATACACACACACACACACACACACACACACACACACACACACACACACACACACACACACTGTCAGGACAGGCTGACAGACACAGATGCAGCCCGTCCTGTTCTGACAGAGCTACCTTGGCCTTCTTCAGCAGCAGGATGATCTCCTCCTCCTTCCTCTGAGCTTCTTCCTTCTGGCTTTCAGCAGAACTTCCAAACAGGGAAAAAGCTGCAGATGGATACACACACACACACTAGCATTAAAATTAACTTTACAAAAACATGCATGTGAGATTAACTCTTTGTTTCAACAGGTGAAGGGATACACGATGGCTTTAATCTATGTGCTTACTTCCATTCAAATATTAAGAGGAAAACAGCAGACTGTACCATGGAGAGAGAGAGAGAGAGAGAGAGAACCTACCCAGAGCAGTCAGCAGGAGCTTTCCTCCATCTCTCTGCTGGTGATTGAAGCCTGTGTTGATGGGTGTCTGTCCGCTGAGCCTGGATGCTGAGTGCTCTGCCAGCACGGCCTCCGAGGCCAAAGAGGAGCTGAGACACCTGCCAGGCCTCACACTGCAGGGAGGACACAGGCACAGGCCTGTTACAGGACAGCTCACAAGTTATGCAATCACATTCATGTGTGTGTTCTGTAGTGAGAGCAAAAGCCTGTCATGTCCTGTCTCCTCTCCTGCTTCACTGCAGCTCCAGGCTTTAGCTGCTGTTGTTCAGAGGTTTAATTTGTCTCCACAGCTTCCAAGCCTTCATTAAACTCCACGTTCATTTCATAAGTGGCATAATAATCACGACAGGAGCTGAAATTCAGCTGGGATAAGACAAGTGAGCCTGTAAGTCAAACTGAGGGCAAACAGAACCCGCACACCTGCAGCATTCACTGAGGAGGAGGAGAAGTATAAACATGTTATACATGGACATGTTGTGTTCTACACTCTGTAATCTAGTGTTTATATAGCTGCATGAATGAATGTAGCTTTAGCAAATCTCAGGACAGACAAACACGTGAATTAAAATCTGCTTCTTCTCTAATTTACGGTTAAATCGTCAGATTGATGAATGAACTCCGGGCCGCCGTGTGCGTCCGGCTCGTGCTGACCTGCTTAATGCTCCAAAACAGCGGCTCGAGACCCGGCGGAGGACGGCACGGAGCACACAGGAGGCCGCCATCTTTACTGTTTACATAAGAAGCGGAAGTGACGTTGCGCCACTGCACGCATTCAAAATAAGAGAAGCCCATAAGAGAGAAAGTTGCATCATTAGTTTCAATATAAATAAAGAAGCTACTTTTAAATTTTTGAAGTAAAGCATATTATTTATTACAAGACTATAAATATTTTGACTGTCGTTAAAATGTTAGTTTTGGTATCACTCAATTAAAATTTAAATGACCTCTGATTATTTATGGTCAATGTTTTACTGAATGGAGAGAAATGAGCTTTTACTTTATTTTTCAATTCACCTGTATTTCATAAGTAACACCTAAACCATAACTATCTTCTAAGTTGATAGAACATCTTTCCAAGGTTTTGTGATTTGCTGAATGAAATTAAATAAAGAATACATTTTACAATGAAATAAACCACTGTTATGTATTTTAAATGAGCAAAGCACACCCCTTATATGAGTGATTCCCAGTTTTGAAGGGTGGATTTTTAAAAACCCAGGTTTTTAAGCAATTTCTACCCATTTTAAAGCCATGTATTTTAACTATATTTTGTACAAGAACTAAAGAAGACCAATTTTAGCCCTCATCACAGGAATTATTTGTTGTAGCCATTCACAGCTAAATTTTTTTATTGACACCTTGGTCAATATGCGACACCGATGCTCATTGGTCTCGTATTTCTTTACCTTATATTATACATCCATTATTACAAACTCAAAAAACAGTCACCGCTACACAGTATATTCACAATTTGGCTTTTATTGTTGAACAAAACAAGTTGCTTTCTAAAGCATTTTCAACTTTAAATCAGCAGAACTCATATCAGTTAAGATCATGAGAGTCTTACAAACATGAGTTTTAACATGTCAGTCATGTTCATGGGCATCTGGACGGTTGATCGCTAACATCATGTCTTCATAAGCTGCAGTTCAGCAAGTGACCAGCAGGGGACATTTCATGACATCGAGAAAAAAAAAACAACTTAAAAAAAATCTCTGAGGCAGTTTTCTCAACTTGATCCAATCCGGAAGCCTGATTGGTTGCGAGAGCGCACGACGTCCCGTCTCGCTCTGATTGGGTGTGCAGGGCGTCGCAGGCTCCAGAAGGCAAATCAGGTTTCTCGCACAGATCACACAATAACATCGTCATTACTTTTTCAGTTTGAGCATCTATATATATTTATATATGCATTAAAAAAAAAAACTAAACTGAAGGCAACAATGTAACACAGCAGTATGTGTGTTCATAAAAACCTTTGTGTGCAACATTAAAACTGGTTCAACACGCGTCACACGGGCACCTTAAAAACAAAACTTGGGATTCTTATAGCTGCACCCAGTCTCATGATAACTCCCTCAGGAACCGTTTATTACTTCACCAAAAACACCAAAGCAGCTCAGATCTCTGAGTCCTGAGGCATCTCCTGCTCCATTCAGCAGTGCTACATCATCAAATCCGTCGCTTGCTTAATGAACAATTTTTAGCTCACAAAACGAGGCCTGATAATGACAGATGGGTCGTCACGTGCCAGTGCTAAAACTCCAACTTTCAAAAACGTATTCCGTGAAATATGAAGCTGAAGCTTGACGGGGAAAGGTAAAACTTGAGGTTCATCACAGAATGAAATTATCACGTCCATATCCAGCCTCAGTTGCCAGGATAAAACATAAACCTGAAATCTGAAGTCATTATGCGAAGAGTTACGATGAAGAACGGTGATGAATATCGACATTATTCAACTCATTTCCTTGAAAATAAGCAAAGTGATTGATCAGTTTGGCAGTTCGTTAAATCAATTTTCAGCTTTGGTACGTACACCAACTTAAATAAAGTATCCAACAGTTCTTTCTTCTTCTTTTCTTATTTGTTTTTTGTAAGGCTCCAGGTGACCAAAAGATGAGACACCTGCCAGCCAATCACATGAGAGTCTTCACCAACAGTCTCTGGTCAGTTCTTAGTGTTAAAGCTTGGCGCGTATCCTAGAAATATGAGACGTTCCGCTGCACAGCTTCCTCCAGGCAGGATGGAAGCCGTGAAACATTCAGTCCATCGGTCAGTCGCTCTCTGAGAGACGCAGACAGAAACCCGGCTGATCGGCAGGGAGAGGAAAGGGGATCAAGATCAAATCTTCTGACGAGAGAGAAACGGACTCTGTTCTGGTTTCAGTCTTTGGGAGAAAATCATCACTGGGTTAGCAGGAGCTGTGTGCGTGTGGTGTGTGTGCGTGTGTGTGTTTTCAGTTCACATTCAGTCGAGCCATCACTTTAAAGCAGCAGATGTGTCAGTGAGCAGCTCCCGTTCGCAGTGCATCATGGGAAGTACAGATACGTCAGTGCATTAGTGATACTAAGGGAAATGATCGACTCTGGCTGGACCTCTGAACTCCATCCAGCCAAACATGTAGTGTTTTCACTCAATGTCTCCAGGCACATGGATTAAACGGCAGATGGGAGCTACCTTTAAAACACCACAGAAGAAGAGATGACGTTGACCAAACCAATCAAAGCGTGAGACGGATGACGTGAGGCGGATGACGGCGGTCTTGCGGCTCCGTCACTCGACGGGCTGGTGGTCCGTGAACCTCTTCAGGTGGTGGCGCAGCACTCCTTTGGTCTTGAAGGCCTTGCCGCAGTCGCAGGCGTGCGGCCGCTCGCCGGTGTGGTTGAGCTGGTGGAGGCGCAGCAGCGAGCTGGTGATGAAGAACTCCCCGCAGGTGATGCAGTAGTGGCTCTTCTCCCCGGTGTGCTTGGCCCGCTGGTGGTTGAGCAGCGAGCCCGACGTGATGAAGCTCTGCCCGCAGTCCTGGCAGCTGAACGGCCGCTCGCCGGTGTGGATCCTCTCGTGGGCTCGCCACGAGTTGTGGTAGGAGAAGGACTTCTCGCAGTACGAGCACTGGTACAGCTTCTCCTTGGTGTGGCTCAGCCGGTGCATCTTCAGGTAGTGGGCGATGGTGAAGCTCTTGCCGCAGTCGTCGCAGGTGAACGGCTTCTCGCCCACGTGGAACAGCGTGATGTGCGACCGCAGGTGGGACGACTGGGTGAAGCGCTTGCCGCAGGTGGTGCAGAGGAAGGGCCGCTCCCCGGTGTGGGTCACCATGTGCGCCTTGAGGTGCGGGGACTGGGTGAAGCGCTTGCCGCACTCGGCGCACTTGTACGGCTTGAGGCCGGTGTGGGTGCGGTTGTGCAGCTTCAGGCCCTGCAGGCTGGAGAAGCACTTCCCGCACTCGGTACAGTGGTAGTCCTTCAGGTCCTCGTGCGTGCGCTGGTGGCAGCGCATGCCGCTCAGCAGCTTGAAGCCCTTCCCGCAGGTGGGACACTTGTGAGGCTTCCTGTCGGAGTGAGTCACCTGGTGCAGCTTCAGGCTCTGAGGGTTGCTGAAGGACTTGCTGCACTTGCTGCAGGGCAGCTTCTTGGGGCTGCGGTGCGACTTGCAGTGGAAGTTGAAGCCCTGGTAGGACACGAACATCTTGCCGCAGACGCCGCAGCGGTAGCACTTCTCGCCCCGGTGTATCTGCAGGTGCTCGTTGAGCTCTCCCTGCTCGCCGAAGCCATCCCCGCAGAACCAGCACTTGAAGGGCTTGATGCCCGAGTGCGTCCGGTGGTGCGTCTTCCAGTCCCGCTTCAGGGCGAAGGTCTTGTCACAGTACGAGCAGTGGTACGGCTCCTGCCGGTCGTGGATCTGCTGGTGGAGGACCAGCCTCATCAAGGTGGGGAAGGTCTTCCCGCACTGGCAGCACTCGTTGGGGTTCTGCCCGCTGTGGAGCCGCAGGTGAACCTCCAGGTGAGCCAGCTTGTAGAAGCCCTTCTTACACTCGGGGCAGTAGACCATCTTCCTGCCGAAGTTGGTGGACAGCTGCGGCTTCGGCGCCTGCGTGAAGAGCTGAGGGTGATCGGCTGCAGGGAGGAAGAGGGGAGAGGTCACGGTTCAAAGAGATTCTGATGACGCTGAAGTAAATGTTGCATGAAAGCTACATTTTGGTAGTAATGTGTGAAACTCATTGCTTTTAACTTATGTTGTGAATAAAACCAGTTACAACTCTAGAACTTTATCTCTGCAGGGATTTCTTTCACTTCCACTGAACAGCAGCTGTTAATCAGGCCATGTTTACACAACATTTCAGGAGAAGTGGATCATTTGTGTGCTTCCGTTTCAGAAAAATTTTGCATTTACATGGCAACGTCTCGAAAACAAAGCAAGTTTATACAGAAACAACAGATATACTGAATACCACTGTAGTTAGTGTGCCCAGCCACTAGTGGGTGCTGTTTGGTAATGAAACCACACAAAAACACCCACTCTCACACACACAATGTTGTCTTGTAATCAGACACTCAAAACGCTGCGATGTTGCGTGAACAAGGTCTTAATTTAACTATTAACGTCTTCCTCCCACTGATGTAACGTCGACTGAACTAATCAGACCGACTCTTCAGCTTCCTTACCCACGGTCAGGGAGTCCCGCCCCTCCAGCCACGCGCTGCAGTCCGTCAGACTGACCGACAGCTTCATGAGGAGCGGGTATGACTGGATCTCCACGTCCCCGTCGGGCTCTGGTTTGATCTGGATGCAGAATTCATCGTCTTCAGCGTCCTGAAACTGAAAGATGGCGGAATTTAAATGGTGTGTTTTGTAAGTATGTTTGTTACAAACATGAAATAGTGAATGTAGTCAGAATATGGAAGATGTCTGTCCACACAGGCTGGAAAGGGAAAAGGGAGCCGAGCAACTGTGGTGCTGTATGTCCAGTCTGGTTATAAACGATATTGTCATCCCTCCTTACGTCCAGCTCAGGGGGTTTAAGCTAAAGGGGCTCTGTAAAGACGGATCAGTGGCAGAGGCCCATTAAAATGAACAAGATAAACTAGAAAAAGCTGTTTGGTTTTGATGCAAATTATATCAGTAAATGTGGAAAATGCTCACATTTTGTTTTCGACATTCTCAATGAACAATGTTTTTTTTTCCAAAGAAAAAAGTGCAATCTGCAAACTTTTTCTTCATCCACACTGAGGTTAGTTTGGCCCTGATGCTTTCAAAAGCAGTCGGAACAGACTGATTAATTTAACAGTAACATCAGGCTGGAGGTTTTGGGATCTCAGACATCTTTACAGCTTTGCTCAAACAGCAGTGATCTCTCTCTTGCCCCAGTCTGTTTCCCAGACACTTTTTCTTGATTTCTATGCTGCTGAATCTGCCCTGTGGTCCCCAGGTGTTATTTGAAACACATTTTTTTTTTTTTTTTTTGTGAATTATGTGCTTTTCATCACACTATTGTTTTCCTGTCAGATTTTTTTTTTTTTTAGTATGAAGTGCATGGAAACAATCAAGTGCATTTCAGTCAAGGCTGCAGCATATTTAGGATGTTACTTTATACTCAGCTACACTGTAGAATTTTTCTGAAATACTGCCACAGTCAGTACTGACAGAAACAATCAGATCTGCTGGAACAGAGAAAAAAAGAGCTTCAGGCTTCTTCACTGATGTGATCTGTTTCAGATCTGAATGGAAGGAAGCATCTCTTGGTCTGGCCTTGAGGCCAACACTCCTCCTGGAGACCCGAGCTGGCGGAGTCTCCACCAGACTCCCTTCACTTTCCAGATGTTTCTCGCGGTGTGTCCTGCTGGGGCCACACAGCTGGGGACAGACACACTCCGGTGAGACATCTGCTGCCCCTCTTTGATTCGGCTGATTCAGATTCACTCCAAACCTCCACCCGGGATTCACCCACCGCTCCACCTCCCTCCAGCCCGGCCCGGTCCAAACGATCCGGCCCGCTCGGGGCGTTCCGCCGAGGCAGACTTCGGATCGGGTTCGGCCGATTGAAGCCGGGGACCGGGCTCAGATCAGTCGAGGGGTCGGTGCGGAGCACCAGGCGGGGGGGTCTCAGGCTCGGCTCAGTGTTTATACACACCTTGTGGATCTGAATGGAGTCCGGCGGGTCCTCTGCCTCACATCCAGGCGCTAGCTCGGCTAGCTCGGCCGCGCTCAGGCCCGGGAAGGGCTCCTGCTTCAGGCAGGGAGGCGGGGTCACCGGCGGGCTCACGGCGCTCTGCATCGCTCCGGCTCCGCCGCTGGACGGGTCGGTGACGGTTCCGCTAGCCGGAGGAGTCCCGGAGCTGCGGACTTGACCAGGTTCTGCTCTAGACTTCCGGGGGAAAGCTCCCCCCTCGACCTCTGACCCCTCACCTTGCTCAAAACAAAACACGTGGGAAAACATCAGAGAACGCGTGCTGCGCGAAAACACGCGACTGGCCGCCAGCTACGGAAGCTTCGGGCCGCCAAAAGACTGAAACATAGAATCTGAGGCACAGTGATCAATCTCTGTCTTTATTTTTAATCATTTCTCTGGCAGGAGTCCTGGAGACCATGTTATTCCATTTTAAATGCCTTCCTACTTCAATTTACCTGAATGTAATGATTCATCAGTTGTTCCTGCAGTCAGGTGTCTAATGATGAAATGAACTCAGTCATGCAGGACTTGTCTCTGGGCTCTCAGGAATGTAACTGAAACCAAAGGTGTCGAGCTGATTTTAACTCAGGTGACCATATTTTGATCTCCAGACAGAGGAGGCTGGGCCTGGCTTTGAGACGCATCAGTGATTCCAGATGCCATCCCTCCCATCTTTAAAGGCACTGGAGCTGAACCGAGGGCTGTGAACAGGTCTTCAGTCCATCACAGGACACACACTCAGACCGAGGGGTAATTCAGGGTCTCTCTCTCACACTCACACACACGGAAGAAAAACTCTAAAGAGAAAGGAGAAAGTTCCAGGTGGTATTTGACCCCAGACCTTCTCACTGTGAGCTCCAACTACTGTGCCCAAATACGTACGTCACATATTTTCTATACACTCTACTCAAGCTGTTGCAAGATGAAGCTGATTCAATTTCAATTTAAGTCAAACATTGAAATTATGATTAAAAAAAAACATTATACAGTAGAATGAATTCTAAGCTAATTGTAAAATGATTCTGCTGTTGAGCTTTGAAAACTTTACTGGTTAACTATTGAACAGTGAAGGAATTAGGCATGAATGTGACAAATTCAGATTCCACTGTTCTGCAGAGAACAGACTGTGAGAACTTTGAATGAGTCTGTTGAGAGGAAGTGTTAAAACACTAAATGTTTCCTGGAAACACCAAACCCAGAAAAGTGTTGAATGAAGACATTAAATATGAGTAACTGTTGTTTTGGTATTGGGTGAAACAGAAGCGAGTTAAGCTGCAGATCAGATCAGAATAATGTTGAAGGATTAAAAGTTTGCTACAGGTTTCTAAAGGTGACACCGAGACTTAAATCAGTCCGACTCTGCAGAGACAAAAACAAACAAAACAACATAAATAAATGATTTAATAGATTTTCTCTTTTGTCAAAAGCTGAAATTCACAGAAACCACTTCCATCCAGTCTGGAGAAACATGGAAACGTCTGCTGCAGTCGACTCAAACTAAGCTCAATGAGGCACGGTGATGAGAACGAGGAACGCCGCCGATCCAGACACTCTGTATGGATCACGTCTCAAGCTGAGTTGTTTTTGGTTTAGATAAAGAAAGTAAATCAAGCTCAAATCTGGCTGAACTACATTAAAAAAAAATTATTTTACTTTTCAACGGACATTTATTAAGTTATTTTTTAACCGACTCCAAGCTGATGGATCTGATGGCAGCCACACACTGAGATTTCAGCCTGATCAGCTGATTTTATTCATGGAGGATAAAACCTTCCTGTTTTATTTGAACGCCTGCAACGTGCAGAAATATCGATTTGTGCGAGCATGCAACTGAACATGCTTCATACAGGATCTTGTTAAATCAGGCCCAAAACGTATAATCCAGATGTTGAACAGCTGTCCTTCCTGTGGAGGGAGGAAGTCCCCTCCGCCACACACTGCAGTGTGTTCGGTTATGAAGAGCTGAAATGAGAGTGTGTCGCCGCCTGAACACATCTGGTCACTTTCTCACGCTGTGCTGTGGATCTTTACATCTTTGCATCCACTTCCTGAAGAATGAAGATGAACACGGAATCTGACGGTCTGATTGATCAGTGGAACGTGTGTGTGTGGAAAAACGGGGTGGCGTGAATCTGTGAGAACCGATGAAGAGAAGGCCTACAAAAAGAACTAAAAACATTAAAAATCAAAGTTCTGGCTTACGCTCAGCATCTCCATGGCAACAGAAACAAACATTAATAACTATGATCAGCATCCATCGACTCCCACAAGTCAGAGGCACCAGCAGCAGCAGCAGCAGCAGCCAATCGGGGAGCAGCTAGCGGCGGTAGACCCCGAAGGCCACCAGGCTGAGAAAGATGGTGACGCCGACCAGCGAGGCGGTGGCCGGGGCGGTGAAGAACTGCCGGTACTGGATCTGACAGTACCACAGCACCGACAGCATGAAGACCAGCAGCGGCACCATGAGGCTGCCCACGTTCAGGGCCACCTGCACCTGGTCGGCGGGCCGCGGCCCCCCCGCCGCGCCCCGGCCCGCGTGCTGCGAGATGTGGCAGTGCAGGACGCAGTTGTGGACCAGGTTGAGGGAGGCCAGAGTCTGAGCGTCGTCCTGCAGCAGCTGGCCCTGGTAGATGAGGCGCACCTGCTGCTCCTGACCGGCGAAGTAGGTCCTGAAAGGTCAGACAGACACGGGGTCACGGTGAGGCTGCAGGAGGGGGACGCTCCGGTCACAGCTACACAGAATCTATGGATCAGTAATACTGCGGAGGAGTGTTGGCGGTGAAGTTACCGTTTGATGTATCCGATGGTGTCCTGCGGTTTGACCTGAGCTGTTCTTTCTGTGTCATTCAGAAACTTCAGTCTGACCACCATGTTCCTCTGAGACACACTTTCTCCTCCGGCTCCCCTGTTCCTGATGCCATCTCCTCCCACAGTCTCTCCCGTCCCGCCGTCCTCCCCCTCCTCCTGGGGGGTCGCGGTGACGGGCGGGGCCTCGGTCCCGGAGCCGTCGCTCACGGAGCTGGAGGCGGACGACGACAGCGGCGAGGAGGAAGAAGAAGAGGGCGAGGACGGGACGCTGGTGGAGGCGAGGGGCGAGTCCTGGTGGGCGGGGCCGGTCCTGTGCTGCTGGCTGACGCTCACGGAGGCGGTGAACAGGTGCTCTTGGGGCTCCGGGGTGCGGGTGGAGATCCAGGCGAGCAGCAGCACCAGCAGCAGCAGCAGGGAGCCGAAGAGCAGCGTCACCTCGTCGCCCACGCCTTCGATCAGAGCCATCGCCCACGGCAACGCCCGCGCAGGTCAGCACGGGTCAAACACCTGGAGGAGGGAAAAACAGACATCATCCTCCTCCTCCTCCTCCTCCTCCTCATCTCTCAGGCTTTGCTGCCATCTGCTGGCGAAATGGTTCAGTGAAAGTCTTTATAACCTGAAGAAGTATCGATTCGGGTATTTCTGAAAGCTTTACATAAAGACATTAAAAACTTCTGGCTCTAATGTGAGCAGCGCTGAACATACAACAATCCGATGAGGAAATCACTCGTGCTCACTGAATCCATCAGCCCGGGACGGTTAATCTTGCACTGCATTGTGGGTAATCAGGAACTATGATCACAGGACACAGCTTTGGAACAGGAATTACAGCCAAGCTAACATATTTCTAGTTGATTAAAGCTTCTGTTACAATGGAGACAGAATTAATCTGAGATCTACAGCAATCACTAAAAACAACCAACTTCAGCTGCATTTTGCCAGGAGTACAATGAAAAACTACTTCCTAAAAGTAAACAAAATTTAGACGCAAAGTTAAAAAAAACAGCTTCTTTCTGCTTCGGTCCCAGGTTTTTATATAAACAGCTCCTCTCAGCAAAGCTTTCTCGAGATCTGCATTTTTCACAAACAAGAGCAAGTTTTTTTTTTTTTTTTTTAAATTAATGTTACTGTTTTGTGAAACAGTAACATTCATGTTCCAAGTCTACTTCACCCTTAAACTCTCCATCTGCCAACTGAAACTGTTAATCTGTCCTGCCCCTGGACTGTGAAGCACGCCCTCCAGGACATCCAGACTCTGTGAAATCACATCTACAATCATCCTGTTCAGAGTAGATCAACACACATAAGACCTCTTTCTGTACTTCTTTCTATATGGAGGAATGGAAAACTGTCATAATTAACTTTTTGTTGTCTAATGGAAGATGATCTCAGGAGCTGTGAAAGGTACAGATGAATAAAATGCATTTTTTTATTAATAACTAAACTAGAGAATGACTTTACAGGACCCAGAACTAAGACGTCGTTTAGAATTCAGATTCTTTTTTCCACATAATGAGTATCTCCTGCTAGATCTCAAGATCACAATGAATGGTAAATGCTAAACCTTTTATGCCTTGTCACTCATGCCAGTGTTTGACGAGAATCAAAATCCATAAATGAATTAAGTGTAATATTAGGCAAAGTTATTTAAAAGAGAGGATGCTGTGAAGACAAAAGCTACTTTTCCTTCTGTATTATTGGTTTCGACCTAGAATATGACATTGTTTACTCGTGAAGATTCAGCACGACTTTTATGTGATTGTGTGTAAAGGAGTGACTAAAGTTTGATAGAATGGTCAGAGTTTAGAGACGTCTCCATCCTCTGCATAATTTTCTCCTTCATGCACATCTTTTCACTCATGTTTTCTCCGAAAGATCACAAGCAGCACAGTCCACAGAAGATTTAAAGAAACTGAAGGAGCTTGACAAGGAGTTAGAGTAGTAGTCAGGACCACCTAACCTGAGACCAAGTCCAGATCAAGACCAGAGTAAAACCAAGATCAGGGCATCATAAGAGCAAGACCAGAGCATCAAGACCAAGACTACCACATCCTAAGATCAGAAAAAGACAAACATTAAAGGGCAAAAACCAGTAACCTGAAATATGGCCTCAAAACCTTGACCGGACTGGACTACGGCCCTACATGGAGACTACAGAGGCTTGAGTGTCACTTTCATTAAAACAAACCAGACAGCTGAAGTTGAAAGACCTCTTCATGTTGTTTCCTGTCCTGACCCAATAGTATGTGTGTAGAGACGGAGCCTCGCCTGTTCCCGGTTCTACGGGACAGGCATGACGGTAGTTTAACTCTGGTAAGCACCGTTATCGGGTTTTGATGGAGGCCAGGCTACAAAAACAGACCACATCGAAACCGAATCTCTCATTTCTAATCCAAAGTCTCAAGGCTAGCTGCTCCCGCATACAGCTGATGCTACGCTACAAGCGAGCACAAGCGAGCAGGGGGGTCCGGGGTGAGGGGGGGTCCGGGGGGCGACAAATTAGAAAATTACCAGAAATTTAGAGAGACTCAGAACAGCGATGGCATGAAAATAAACTCACAGTTCAGCTTAGAATCCTCATTTCAGTCCGCGTTAGCCTGCAGGCTAACCAGGCTAATGTGGCTTCCTGCTGCCGCTTCCGCGCTTCTTCTTCTTCGTTCTATTTACAAGGCGACTCAAGTGGAGGACTGCCGCCACCACGTGGCCACATGTGGAACTGTCCCCTATTTCTGTGGCTCTGACGGGCACTAATGTCTCAGACGCTGAAAACAATTGAAAAGCAGCTAAATATATTATATTCAATCCACACATCTACTACACTGCTTAATGTAATTAAAGGTGAGACACTGCAGTTGACCATCTGTGAAGGCATGTCACATAAACCAGCAGGATGCCTTTTCCAGAGATTGTTTTCGCATTACTGGGGGAAAATCCCAATCAAAAAGTAATGTGTGGAATGTAAAACTATTCAATTAATCAAAGCACTAATTTTATATTGCTATATTGATTGAAGATAAACAAAAGAAATTTAAAAAACCATCATACACCATTGTGACAGTATTTTTTAGATTTTATGTAAATCCAGATTTCACATCAAAACCTTGAAATGAAAGCATGACATGAGTTATGCTTTTTGTGACATGTTAACAATAATATCTTAAATTTGTCAAAGACTTAACTGTCAAGTGGGTTGTGGGGTAGCACTGTGGTTCAAGTCATGGGAGCTCATTCTCAAATATTTTAGTCTGATGAACCAAAAGGATCATGGATTCTTCAACCAAGAACATTTTTCCAGTTGACCTTTGAGACCCACATGTCTTTGGACATACTAGTCCGGATTTAATGAGTTACCAGAGGAGTGCCGGTCACAGTTTCCTGCTTCATCTCTTCTTAACCTTTCTGTGAAGTTATTCTGAACGTTTTGTCATCGTGGCAGGAAAACTGATAAACCATTAACTGGATCTTCCTCTCACAGATGATCACCTCAGAAAGACTCCATGTTGATCTCTATTTCTATTTAATATGTGTGCAGACACAAACTTTACCTTTCACATTTTTCCAACATTATTTTGCAGAACAGAAGCCACATCTCATAAATGTCTCCAAAAGTGTATATTCATGTGGAGACAAATCTTGTTTTATGGATTTATCCATTATCCATTCATCCAGTCTAAAGGTTTGAGACAGACAAGATTCACTCACAGCCAGAGGCGGAGCGTGGGTCTCAGTACAGAGGGGGCGGAGCATTCTCGATGGGTCCTCATGACAGTGATTTTACCATTAAAACAATCCCTCATGCTACCATCAAACAACACACTAATGCTCACTTTTATTGAGCCAATAAAGTCACAAACCAACATGCAGTGTGACAGCTGTCAATCTCAGAGCGTCGCTGTCCATGGTGCTGAAAACTCAGACAAAAAGTCACGGGCTACATCTGTATCATCTTTGATGCAGCTTAAAGGTGCTGTAGGCAGGATTTTGCTAGTCAGTGCTAGTTTTTCTGTGTTTTCTTTGGATTAAATGTTATAGTATCCATTGATAATCCTTTAGGAGTGTAGCATAATTGCACTACCGTGAGGGTGCAGCGTTTCCATCTGTCTCTGTTCTGAGCTGAAAAGGAATCTCCACAGCTCCAGGTATCTTTGACCAATCAGAAGAGCCCTGAGGCTCTAACCATGATTGGTCGAGAGGCATTCGTTGCACATTCTTGTGGGAGGGGCTTAACTTGCGTAAGGGCATGATGTCAGAGAAAACAGGACAGGATTGGCTGTGCTGAGTTTCAAAACGCCATCTTACTTAGGTAACCCTAAGCAAGATGGCGGAGATGCCGAATCCTGCCTACTGCACCTTTAAATATAAAATGAACACAGCTGGTCTAAAATTACACAATCTGTTCCGATAGATATAGACACAGCTATCTATAGATTTTGGAATTCACGTATATTAGAAACAAATAGACTCTGCGGTCTCTTGTAGTTGAGAGCAACACAAGGCACATTCAAATAGGCAGGTGTTCAAGACCACAGCATGCTGATAAAGATAAAATTTTTGAAGGTTTCACTGACTCACCAATGGCTCCGATGTTAGGGTTTTGGGTAGTACCGCTAGCGGCTAGCATTGTGTTTAGCTGTTTAACTTCCCTCCAAAGAGCTCAGATCAAGTGCAAAGTAAAAACTTGTTAATGTCGCACAGCCAATCAGCGCTGGCTTACAGCTCTGATGCATTCATTTACAGTCGTAATGTAAGAATTGGCAAATTGGAGCCCACACTCATATGCGTATACCTTCTCGCACACACTGCACATTTTATTATAATAATTTATTTAGGAGTAAATGTGAACACATCACATGAAACGGGGCCCTATGACCCTGTGGGCCCTGGAGCGACCGCCCCCTTGCCCCCACTCTGGCGCCGCTACCTCTCACAGCAAGTCAGAGACTGAAATTAACCACAAATATGTCGTTGGACTTATACACACAACGCCTCACAGAAAGATTTTGAGCTGAATCTGGAATATTCAGGATGCCAACTACAACCTCAAACACTGAATTCTGGATAATATATATGGTGTAGTGTAATATATGTAAAATATTTTTTACATATGTGTGATGATTCATAATTGTGTGGTCTGTTTAAGTGAACACCACAGGGAAACGCTGGGGTATTCTTTTGAAAAGAAAAAAAAATGTATTTCATCTATCACTCTTTTTGGACATTGAAAAAAATATGTACTCAATTTAAAAAATGTTTTGTTCACAGTTGATTTGTTAATTTGTTATGCCTACAACAAAAAAATAAAAAGTTATGTGTTAAGGTGATATCCTTAATGATGATAATTAACACAAACTTTCAAAGATTTGGTGATAGTGAGAACCTAAAATGTAAGTTAGCTCCCTCAAAATTAAAAGCAAAACACTTATACTGCTTTTGCAGTGTTCCTCTATTTTTATTTCCTAGTTTTCAATCGCTCTTTGCAAGCTGTATAAATTGGAGTGTTCAAATATTGTTGAAAATCAACAGCAAATATGTTGTCATCTTAACTTGATAGTTATTTTCGTCGTGCTGTAAATGCATTAAAATTATCATTATCAATGAGTTTGAAAGGGATTACATCTCAGACCTGCATCGTGTCACCTCAATCGTTTTTTTCGAGAATCTCCTTATTATTTTTTTTTTCATTTGAACTTTATTTAACATTATGCGGATTAAAGAGTATTATAGACATTTGTGCAGATGATTTTATGTTTTCTGTCGGTTTAGGTTACGTTTAACCTCTGAAAACATTAAGCAGCAGTCTGTAGAAACCTGCATTTAAATAAGATTTGATCTTTTTATTCTTATGAATCAGACTCTGCTTTGCTGAGTGTCTGTGTTTAGTATTTACTTTCCATACTTTTCAGTAAAATACCGGATTTTAAGTTGTTTTGGAATAATGACTTCGATAAAATGCCTTAATAGAACAATGAAGATGTTTGTTAAATTTCCAGATGCACAGTGATTTGCCTGTGGTGTCGCGCATGCGCACTGCGTCTCCCTCGCATGGAGCGTCAAGAGCCCGGAAGTCCCCGGATGTTGAGACGGATTCTGTCCTTAGAAATAAAATACACCAAAACCAAGAACAGCTTCCGTTTCTCTCTCTCTCTCGTTCTTCTCCCTCTTGCTTATTTTGCCTGCAAATTTTTTTTTCATAAATGTTTCAGAAAATAATAAATTATTCAAACTATCCTAAATGAGTGGCATTTTTTCTGGAATGTTTTTATTTGCATTTTCTTAAACTCTATTACAATTTACATCATGTGCTACTTTTAGAAGAGCCATTATGCACATTTTGATCGGTATTCTTGTAGCCTAAAAAGTTTATTAGTCCAACATGACAGAATTCCACTTTTATATTTACATTTCGGCAGAAAATTAGCAATTTTGCACACTCTTACAGGTGATCTGAGAAAAGGGCCATGAAGGGGTACAGTCAACTGAATTGGTTCTAAGTAGTAGTGAAATAAATCATTAAATCGAAGTTTAGAGAATTAAAAGTTGAAACTTTGGGTAGTATTTGTGAAGAGTACTTTGCGCTTTCAATTGATAATTCTTTTAACAATATTCCAACTGCCAGTATAATTCAAGGAAGTAACAGTGAACTAATTGTGCTTCAGTACAAATTTCAAGGAATTACTGTATATGAAAAAGGTGCAAATCTAACTTAAAAAAAACATCCTAAAAATGTACAGTATATCACATATTTATTATTTTTGTGGCATCAAGATGAATAAAAATTTGTGAATATTGTGAAATACTGTAAGGGCAGTGAACTGTTTCAACACCCTTTGCTTTCATAAAAAAGTTCAACTTATCTTAATTAATTAACAAAAAATCAAAATTCAAATTCAGTCAAAAACATTTTGAAAAACAAATACATCCACCATGTGTGTTTTTTTGTTTGTTTTTTGTTTTATTGTTTTTTGTTTGTTTGTTTGTTTGTTTTTTTTGTTTTTGTTCTTTTGTTTTTTGGGCAGATCACACTGTTTCACTATTTTAACATTACTGGACAATATTATTGTAAATTCCATGTTTGATTGAGCAGATTGAGCTTCAGAAAATTAATTGGTGTCTTTGAAAAAGAGGCATATTTAAAATATTTTCCTGTGTTTATTTTAACGTGACGACCTGTGATCTTAATGCGGGTGTTGAAAATAAAATGTGTTTTTATTCGAAGTTAAAGCTGAAGACGTGCAAAAGAAAGAGGTCCAGTAAAGCAGCTCCTCAGAGAAGGATGTTTTATTCTGGAAGCTGCACCGGGTCAGTCGCTGCCGGTGATCGTTTTCTTGACTTCTGGAGGAATGAATCATCAGGAGGAGACAGACTGAGGACCGATGAGACGCTCGGAAGACATCTGATCCGAGACCAGCTGCAGGGAGCCGCTGCGGTCTTTCACAGCTGCAGGTCCCTGAACGCACCCTCTGTGTGCGTGCGTGTGCGTGCGTGAAGGATGCCGGACCACATCTCAGTGAGCGAGTTCCTGTCCGAGACCACCGAGGACTACAACTCCCCCACCACGTCCAGCTTCACCACCCGGCTGCAGAGCTGCAGGAACACCGTCAGCATCCTGGAGGAGGTGCGCGCCGACCCGTCTGCCCGCTGTCCCGTCCGCGTGCGCGTGCGTGCGTGCGTGCATGTGTCAGCCAAACCCCCCTCTCCTCTGCGGATCCGCGCACATGTAGTGTCATTCCGTGCCCGCGGAGCCCGTGGAGGGGTGCAGCGGCTCTCTGCCGCCCTCACAGGTCTGTTTATGCAGAGTGAGACTGCGGGAAAAACAACCAGCTGAGGCTCAAAGTTAAATTACCCCGAACGGAGCGCTGATTGGTGGGACGCACGCACCCCTGGGGGGGCGTGATGCCCCTCTCGCTGAAGGCACGGCCGGGGGTTCGGGGTCTGGGAGCTGGATTTTGGTGAATGATGCTGGGCTTGAAGGGCTCGTCCGGAGGAGACAAGCTTCACCTTGAAGGCTCCCTGAGACCACAGCTGCTGCCCAGGCTGTTATTTTAAGGTCTAATTATACTACAAACACACTCCAGATGGCAATCTACAGATTGTAGGGGTGTCACTATGAAGACATTCTCTCACTGAGATCTCGAGAGACATGTGTCTCTGAGGATCAAATACAGTCAAGGCTGGTGCGTTCAGTCAGTCCAGAAACCGAGGTTTCTGAAGACACCAGTGATTTTTATTCATTTATTTTTATGTAAATCCACACTGTGGACTCCGCCACGCTACTTTTACTAACAGGAGACAGATATGATGGAGGTGATGATGACCATGGTGATTGGAGTCGCACCACGGGATTGCCTTGACGACCTACATCCTCCAGCCAAGTTGCCATAGCAACAAGACATCATCCAAAACACACTCACACATGCTAATTCTGTCTGCCTATGCAAAGAGCGATGGCCGCATGATATGATGATAAGAGCCTAAATCTGACCAGAACCAAACCAGAGCTCAACGCAAGATTTTTACCAGTTTTTTCACCTTGTTCACTCTAAAAGCTGAAAGTTGATCTTCTCAGGTGACTTGATGAGCTATTCATCAAACTTAAAGTGTTACCAATTGGGAAGCTAAACCTGAACCACTGAAGAATCACAACTGATCCAAAAACCTGAACTTGGACTTTATCCAATGAGAAGAGGAGCCTGACCCTGATTCAGGGAGCGTTTAAGTTCAGACTGTTCACAAATAATCATCAGGGATCAGCCCGCAACCTAAAGTTGGATGATATGGGATGCTGGATGGATCACAGCAGGAAAGAAAAGTAAACCAGCATCAGAGCTTCAACCTGAGCTGAAGTCAGCAGCTGTCTCTCTTCCGTCTCTCCTCAGGCTCTGGATCAGGACCGCTCATCCCTCCAAAAGGTGAAGAAGTCAGTCAAATCCATCTTCAGCTCAGGACAAGGTATGGGTCAAGAGTTCAGTAATGACAATTCAATCAGTTGTATTGATTAAAAACATTTATTGAAGGTTTTTTTTTATTATTGTGTTGGAGCAGAGCATGCTGGGAACCAGGAGAGCTTCAGTCAGGCCCTGGAGCGACTGGGTGGAAACAACTCTGAGCTGGGAGCTGCCTTTGTTAAGTTCTCCTGCCTTGTTAAAGAGCTCGCCGCTCTGCTCAAGAACCTGGTCAGTCACTTCATCACTTATTATTCAATCATCAAGTCAATATTCAGTCACCAAAAATATTAATGCTGGGTACAAACAGCCTACTGTGTGCTGGTGTGCCTGAATTTTCCCTTTTTGTGCTTCAGTTGCAGAGTCTGAGTCATAATGTAGTGTTCACCCTGGACTCTCTGCTGAAAGGAGACCTGAAAGGAGTCAAAGGGGTGAGTCCTAAATGCCTGAACCAAGGAACAACTAAACCATCTCTCTCATAAACCACTCATCTCCTCAAAAAATCAAACATATTAACAAACAAACATCTAAAGAACCATAAAAGACATGTTCCATGAAACCCCTGAACCAACCAGCCAACACAGGACCCACTGAACACATTGAACATCAAACACCTGAACCATGAAATGTGAACGACCAGTCACATCAAAAATCAGTTACTTGAATCACAGAAGGTATTTACCAGCAAACACACAAACCTTTGAACACCCAGACTGTCAAACATCTTAACTAACAAACACTAGAACCTTCAGAAACCTCAATCATCGAACATGTTGACCATGAAACATTGGAACCATCCAGCATTCAAACACCAATGAAACATGGAACATTTTAACCAATAGTCACCTGAATCATTAGAAATATCTACCATCAGATTCTTTTACCACCAAACACATGCAGTAATCAACATCTGCTCATTAACATGCATGTAAGCCACCAAGCTCCCGAACCCACAAACAGTCAAACCATCCAATTTATTACCAACAAAACCCCGAACCATCGATTACTGGAATCAGCAATAGCCTTGACCAAGGAACACCCAAACCAATAAACACCAGAACGACCAAAAATCCTAACAAACACCTCAGCTACTGGAAATCTGAACCTACAAACCAACAAACACTTGATTCATTGAAACTTCACACATGGGAACATTAAACCCTCAAACCCAACCAGGCTCAGGTGGAGTGTACTAACTGTTGAACTTCTTTGCTTTCATTTCTGTGAATGTTATTGCTTAATTTCTTTCATCAGGATCTGAAGAAGCCTTTTGATAAAGCCTGGAAGGACTACGAGACCAAGTTGTGAGTCTTCATTATCGTGGACATTCAAACAGAGATCATATAAGATGTAGTCATTTGGTTTTGTCATTAAGCTGCACTCAGATCAAATTCATTTCATTATCGGTTTTCAGCACGAAGATTGAGAAGGAGAAGCGTGAGCACGCCAAACAGCATGGGATGATCCGCACTGAGATCACGGGAGCTGAAATTGCAGAGGAGATGGAAAAGGAAAGGAGGGTATTCCAGCTGCAAATGTGTGAGGTAAAACTACCAAATGCTTTCGTCTGGACCGTCTCAGTGTGACGACTGTGCTGTGACCGATAGATGTCTTTCTCCAACAGTACCTGATTAAAGTGAACGAGATAAAGACGAAGAAAGGCGTTGACCTGCTGCAGAACCTTATCAAATATTACCACGCTCAGTGCAAGTAAGCCCTGCCGCTTCACCTTTAATCCTGATTTTTGGTTTGCATCGTCTCTGAGCTTCCTGCTGTCGTTCAGTTTTTTTCAGGATGGGTTGAAAACAGCCGACAAGCTCAAGCAGTACATCGAAAAGCTGGCTGCTGACCTTTACAATGTAGGATGGCTAAGTATCTTCCACATGAATTAATGAATCCACTCAGGAAGTGTTGTTCACCTGTGAACGGTGAGCTGACACCTCTGTCCTTGTTTGTCTGCGCAGATCAAACAGAGTCAGGATGAAGAGAAGAAGCAGCTCACGACTCTCAGAGATCTCATCAAAAGCTCCATGCAGCTGGACCAGAGAGAGGTAGAGCGGGTCTGTCGGGATGGGGGACAGGGGAAGGGTCACGGCCTTGAAGGATGGAGTCTTAGGGTGGGAACCTAAAAGAATGGGGTGAAGTCTAAACAGAGTAGAAGAACTGGTGAAAGGACAAGTATAAGTAGGAAAACTGCACCTGCTTCACTCATGTAGTGACCTTTGACCTCTCTCTGTCTTTTCTTTTCCTTCTCTCTGTGACTGAAGTCCAGAAGAGTGAGTCTTCAAACTTTCCTTCACACATCTCGAGTTGTTTACGTGTGCGGTGTAGTGCGGTGCACGTGTGTCTACACCGTTGTGCAGTATTACCATGAGTGACCACGCACGTGTCGACGTCTCTCCTGTTCTTCCAGGACTCTCAGAGCAAGCAGAGCGGCTACAGCATGCACCAGCTGCAGGGGAATAAGGAGTTTGGCAGCGAGAAGCGAGGATACCTTCTGAAGAAGAGTGACGGGTACGACACCCACTTTTTTAACAGAGTCGTTACCTCAGAGTTTGGTTTGGTTTGAAATGAGTTCCAATCGCTGTGTTTCTGTGTGCAGGCTCAGGAAGGTGTGGCAGAGGAGGAAGTGTTCGGTGAAGAGTGGCGTTCTCACAATATCTCACGCTACAGTGAGTCCATTTTTGTTGCAAACTGCATAAGATATCTGTGAGAGGCGTGCCACAGGGCATCGTCCTCGGGCCTCTGCTCTTTTGATGCTTCGCTCAACTGCATCAAAGAAAAAGTCTGCAGTTTGTTTTGTGTCTGGACTTTAAAGACCGCCATCCCGGACTTGAACAGTTGTTTGTTTATTATCAGCTCACGGCTGTTTTTTTTTAACATTCCAGATATTAGCCAGACAGGTTGAAGCTGCGTCATTTCTGATAAAAGCTTTCAGAGATCCAATCAGACCTCAGCAGGTAGACAGGAAGCTCTTATCCCAGCTTTAATGGACTGCAGCTTTCAGTCACATGGTGAAATATTGATGAGTCAGATTACAGCGCACCATGATGATAACGATCAGAAGTCAGTGCTGCTGCTTCGCATTAATCACAGACTTGACAAAGTTTTACACTGAGTTCATGTGTTCAGTCCAACAGACAGCCGGCCAGGTTAAACCTGCTCACCTGTCAGGTGAAACCCAGCACGGAGGACAAGAAGTGCTTCGACCTGATCTCTCGTGAGTCTCAAACATGCATCGGTTTCATCAACATCACCTTCCAGCATCCACCTCACAGATTTAATGCTGAGTCACTGAATGCACTTATCCGTATGCAAAACTCTTGTACAGATGTAGATCTTGTGCCTCATGGAAAGTGAAGTGTGAAAACAAATAGATCTGATATCTGTTGCAAATTCAGATTGTGTACCTTTCTATTCATTTCCTTTGCACAGTGTGATGTTTGGAATTGCTCTCACTCGTTCACTGTGCTGCAGATAACCGGACGTACCACTTCCAAGCCGAGGATGAGCAGGAGTTTATCAGGTGAGAAGTCCATCACGACATTTTCCTTCAGTTCTTGGATGCTTGTGAGAATGTGATGGTAGGATGCTGAAAGCACATTTCAGTCATTTTTGCCACCATCTATACCCCAGAATGACTCTTTGTTAACCCTTAAAATATTTCAGTTAAATTAAATGTAGGTTGAAATAAGAAAATATGATAAAGGTCATTGAAATTGATTCAATTTGACATAATCTGACATCAGAAAATAATTAATAAATGTTTAAGTTATGTGATTTCTTCTCCTCAACTGTCAGAATATTGATATCAGTGTTTTCATATCTTTGGATTCCTGGCTATTCATTTTAATTAACTGTGTTTCTGAACAATCTCTTTACTCTCATTCAAGCAAATGTTACGTGTCACCTCCTTGGAATAACTGATACTTTATTCTAATGTGTCTGAGCCTCAGTTCAACCTGTCTGGACCTCCCCATCAGGAAAACCTGAACCGGCAGGACTGACCTTTCCTCTATGTATGTGTGTGTGTGTGTATGTGTGTGTTCTGCAGCTGGGTGTCTGTGCTGACCAACAGTAAGGAGGAGGCGCTGAACGTGGCGTTTCAGGGCGGAGCTCAGAGTTCGGTGGTGGAGGAAGAGGAGGAGCTCACCAAGAGCATCATCGACGAGGTGCTGCGATCGCCGGGCAACGACTCCTGCTGTGACTGCGGGGCTGCAGGTGTGTGTGTGTGTGTGTGTGTGTGTGTGTGTGTGTGTGTGTGTGTGTGTGTGTGTGTGTGTGTGTGTGTGTGTGTGTGTGTGTGTGTGTGTGTGTGTGTGTGTGTGTGTGTGTGTGTGTGTGTGTGTGTGTGTGTGTGTGTGTGTGTGTAGTCTGGTGGAGTGCTGGGTGACCCGGTCATCTCTCTGCTGTGTTCAGATCCTCGCTGGCTCTCCACCAACCTGGGGGTCCTGACCTGCATCGAGTGCTCGGGGATCCACCGAGAGATGGGAGTCCACGTGTCCCGGATCCAGAGTCTGGAGCTGGACAAGCTGGGCACCTCCGAACTGCTGGTGTGTGTGCACGTGCACGTGCACATGCGTGCATCTGTTCCACCTCTACCCATGACCGGATCTTTCTTTTTTCTGCCCTAATTTTTCTGATTTATTCTTTCCCACCTTATTTGTTTCCCTCCATTTTTTTCGCACTATCTTTCATTTTTCTCTCTTTTGATCTTTTTCCCTTCCTTTATCTATCTTTCTATACCTTTCTACCCTAATTTTCCTAATTTATTGTTTCCCTTCTTACATATTCACACCTCTTGACTTTCCTTTTTTCTCTATTTCTCCTTGTTCCCCTTTACTTACTCCTTTTGGTTTCTTTCTCTCTTCCTTTCTTTCGCTCTCTCTCTCCTCCTCAGCTTGTCAGGAATGTGGGGAACCTTAGTTTCAATGAGATCCTGGAGTCCAGCCTGCAGACCTCCTCTCTGAAGCCGACTCCCTCCAGCGACATGTGAGTGTTTCTGTGTTCTCCTCGTTTCCTCCTCCAGTCCCACAGCCGCTCATCAGTTCAGTCCTCAGGACGGCGAGGAAGGAGTTCATCAACGCCAAGTACATGGACCACAGATTCGCCCGGCGCACCGTCTCACCGGGGAGCAGCGGCCTGGACGAGCTGAACGAAGCCGTGCATTCCCGGGACCTGCTGTCGATCGTCCAGCTGTTCGCTGAGGGGGTGGAGCTTCTGCAGCCCCTCCATGAGGCAGGAAAGGTGTGGAGACAGATTTCCTCTCTGTTCTGTGTCTTTCAGCTGAGATTTGTATCATTGACGGTTTCCTCTTGTCTTCAGGAAGCGGGAGAGACGGCTCTTCACTACTACGTCCGGACAGCTGATAACTCCTCCCTCCACCTGGTGGACTTCCTGGTGCAGAACAGGTGAGGGCCTGAGTGTGTGAATAGTATACATATATATGCTTTAATGTGAGCATTATTTGAACCAAATTAATCTTTTAAATGGAGCAAAAAGCAAAGAAATGTGAGGAACAAGTGGATAAATATTAAAATACCTTTTAAATCTCATCATTTTACATGTGGCTAATATAAAAAAGGTACCAATACACCCAGAAAGGTACCGTCCCCTTTCTGTGCCTTGTGTCCACAGCGGCAGTCTGGATGGACAGACGGACGCTGGAAACACGGCCCTGCACTACTGCTGTCTGTACAACAAGCCTCAGTGTGTGAAGCTGCTGCTGAGAGGAAAACCCGACATCCACATCAGTAAGACGCGCAGATGCTCCTTCCAGCGGCTCGTGACGTTCATTTTAATGCATCGGCCTCTACCCTCTACCGGGGGTCCAGATCAGTAACACGACATCGTAACACAATCACCCAATAACAAAAAAATCACCCCAAAAAATGTGACATATATACACAGTGGACATGAATAAAACACATATGTACTGTATATGAAAGTGTGTGTAAAGCCTCAGAGAGGTCAGATAAGCAGAGGGACTTGAGTCAAATACCATGAAATGGAACAAGACCAAGTTTTCCTTTCTTACACCATTTTGCAGCCATTAGAAGCAATAAGGTAGCCTTCACTGCATTGCTGACTTATTTTTTTCAGTTTGCATTTGAATTTGCTCACAGTAAAAGTCACTAAATGACTGATGAGGTCTGGACTTTAAATCCTCTGGCTATCAATTTCATCCATGATTTTTCCAGCGCAGACTAAAGACTGAGGTCTGACATTATGTGTCATGCTGTCTGTTTCCTCAGCCAATCAGGACGGAGAGGCAGCTCTGGACATGGCCCGCCGACTGAAGAACTCTCAGTGTGAAGAACTGGTGAGAATGTCTCGAACTTTTCAAACATCCTTTGATTCAGCAAAAGGAAATGGGGGGCTGAAAGGAGCAAGGATTGTGGGAGCTTTGTGTTTTTGAGGCATTCCTGGCTCATAGATGCTGTCTGAGACGGAGTTGAGCAGAGTGTTAAGCTTATTGTCTGTCTCCAGTTGGTAGAGGCTGTTTCTGGCAGATTCAACCCTCACGTTCACGTTGAATATGAGTGGAATCTCCGGCTGGATGAACTGGATGAGAGCGACGACGAGCTGGATGACAAGGTGACTCCAAGCAACGTGGAAAACGTAGATCTGGCCGGATGGATCCGACTCTGTCCTCTCCTCTGAACCTCTTCTTCCTCCTGCCACAGCCCAGCCCAGTGAAGAAGGAGCGCTCCCTTCGTCCTCAGAGCTTCTGTCCATCGTCAAGCCTGTCCTCTCAGGAGAAGCTCTCCCTGCCGGCCTCCTTTGTTCCTCCTCACAGGGACAAGCAGCGGCTCTCCTATGGAGCTTTTGCAAACCCAGTGTACAGCACCTCCTCCGACACGCCTCCGTCTCCTGGACCTGAGACCTCCGGGCCGTCCCCGACTGCTCGCAGCCAGAGCAAAGGTACAGATCAGTGCTGTTCAAGACTCTGGAGGATTCAGATGACCTTGAAGATGGTTTGAATGCGGGTTTTGATTGAGCTGGGTTTGAATTTATGAATAGATTTGATCATTTTGGTTACTGAAAAATGTGTAATTAAGGGAAGGTTTTTTTTTAATGTCAGATTCAGGGGATTCTCAAATTTTCAAGTTTGCACAAGTTTTGAAAGTAGGTACGAAAGTAGGAAAATGAATCTGGAATGGCTTTCCAGCCTTGAGAGGTCTGATGTGATTGATTTTCTCTCTATTGGCGTTTCTGTGTGAGACCTATGAGGTTTGGACAAGAATGGGATTCCATGGCCAGTTTTTACTCACTCTGGTGAGTTCATGGACTCGAGAATGGTTTGAGAAATGTTGTCAAAGACATGTGCGATGAGGTTTTCAGGATTGGGACTATTTGAGAGAATTTCTAGGTTTCACTGGGTGTCTGTGGGTTTTTATGTCCTGTGGCTTGTTGGTAAAATGTTGAGGCCTCTGAAAGATGCAGCACTCTGTGTGATTATTCAGCACTTTACAGGCCTCGGGTGGTAAATAACAAGACTTCCAGTTCATTTAGATTCCTTATCGTCTGGGTGGGATATGGTTAATAATACTATTGTGGTAAATAAGTCTTCAAGTCTTTTAAAGCTGCAGACATCTTGGGCATTTCTCATTTGGTAGATTGTTGTGCAAAACGTGTTCAAAATGCAACTGACTCAAATGAATTTTAAACTCTTGTGAATGTTTTGAGACACGCAGGGAGCTGCAGCCCAGTAAAACAGAGGCTTTAGGACTAATGGTAGATTTATTACTTGATGGAAATCACACCAAAAGCCAAAGCACCAACTGCTAAGCAGATCTACTGCAACAGAAATGAACACTGTTGCTAAAGGTATTTTCTCGTCTACTTTCACATGCATATAACCTTGAGTGACATTCCACTCCTCAACCAGAGGATTTAATATGTCGGTCCACCCTTTGCAGCTTCAACTCCAGAAATGTTTCCACATGGTTCAGCAGTGTGCTTCAGGGAATTTTTGACGATTCTTCTCAAAGAGTATTTTTGAGATCAGACACTAATGTGGGACTGGAAGACCGAGCTCTGAGATTCTGTTCCAATTTATCCCAAAGGTCTTCTATCGGGTTGCGGTCTGGATCAGGCCAGTCAAACTGGATCCTCCAGGTCTTTATGGGCCCTGCTTCGTCCACTGGTTCAGCCATGTTGGAACAGGAAGAGGCTGTCTCCAGACTGTTCAGGATGCACCTCAGCATCCACTGACCCTGCCCTGTGATCGTTTGTCACTGATTGGCTATTGTTCCCCATCACTTCCACTTTGTTATAGTACTACTAACAGTTGATTGCGAGGAAGTTTCATGGCTGCACTTAAGTGACATCCTATCACTGTATCACACTGAAATTCACTGAACTCCTGAGAGTGTCCCATTCTTTCACTAATAATTGTAAAAATAGTCTGCATGTTGAGGTGCTTGATTTTGTACACCTGTGGCCATGGAAGTGATTGGAACACTGGATTTCAGTGATTTTGAGGGATGAACAAATACTTTTGGGAATATAGTTAATTCAGAGTTCGAGGTACAGCTATTTTTTATTGATTTCATCTATAATTTGCTGCAGCTCTGCTCCTAACTGTTATCACATTTGGTGAAACATACATCCGGCGTTCCATCTCTGTCCCCAGGCCCCACCTCGAGCCCCCCCGTCTCCCTCCCTCTAACCTCCCACAGCAGCGGGGGCACCCTGAAGAAGAGACCCCCTCCCCCTCCACCGGGGCACAAGCGCACCTCGTCAGACCCCCCGAGCCCTGTCCCGGCCGGGAAAGGTAACGCTGCCAGGTCTCAGTCACAGCTCGCTCTGGAAAAACTCTTCACGGTCGACCTCCTGATTGAGATCTGCTTGTTTTCACACAGGAAGTGAGATGACGCCCCCACTTGGAAATAGAGTCTCATCTGCTGCCAAGTTCGAAGGACTGCAGCAGCAGCAGAGGTACATTTAAGAGGCACCGACACAGTCAGTTTTTTATCCAGCATGACTTCCTCAAACACCCACCAGGAAGATCAACCAAAAACAGAGCTGTAGTTCTAGTAATATTTTTTCACAGGGGAAAATTTCACAAATTCAACAAACCGTTATCTTGGTGCAAATTTCAGACCACATACTGTATCTTAAGCCATGATCAAGGACATCACAATAATCACGCCTTTTTCATCTGCGAAAGGAAAAATTGCACAGACTTGACATTTACCATTAAGAATTTGTTGTGTTGATAATAAATAACAACATAAAGCTGCCTACAGTAGTAAGGTTGACCATGGATCTCCTTTCACCTGTTCCAGCACGACCTCCAGTCACACCAAGTCCACACTGGGACCCAGAGTTTTACCTAAACTACCTCAAAAAGGTGAAACACAACATCCTCACTGTTTAAGAGTATTTCTTCTCTCCTGTCGGGACTCTTTGGGTCTAAACCTGAACTCACACCTTGTTTTGTGTTTCTCCACAGTGGCTCTCAGAAAGATCGACACCATTCACCTCCCATCTATTGACAAGCCTGGTCAGCCTGTAGACGTCCCACACAAACCTCCATCCTCCCCCTCCTCCCTGTCTGACCCCCAGAAGTCACCCCCCTACATCGATGCCTCCCCAAAAGCCCCCCTCACTCCAGTGGACTCCTCCCAAAGAGCTCCGTCAATGGAGAAGCCTCCGCTCTCCGATCTTCCTCCCAAGCCTCACCTGTCTGACCTCCCCCCGAAACCTCTCCTCAGAGACCTCCCCCCGAAGCCTCAGATCACTGACCTGCCCCCTAAACCGACGCCCAGTGACAGACCCGGGCCGGCCCCCGCTGCTGCCGATGCTCAGGTGGAAGCCGAGAGCCAGGCGCCGGTCCAGTCGGGGGAGCTGTCAACTCAACCGGTCACTGACGATTCCCCCCCGGGGGCCGTGGAGATGCCCGTCCCTCTGCCTCGTAAAATCAACTCTGTGAGGCCCGTCACCTTCAGATAGCAGAGCAGCGTCCTGAGGACAGCAGGGTCCCCTCATGTGTTTCGTCTCTGTTTTTTATCCAGATTAAAAGCAAAGTGCGGAGAGTGAAAACCATTTACGACTGTCAAGCTGACAATGACGACGAGCTGACCTTCGCCGAGGGAGAGGTCATCATCGTCACTGGAGAGGAGGACCAGGAGTGGTGGGTAGGTACCACCGAGCTTCGCCTTCAGCCCTGTAATGGACGGCAGTCCGGTAGAAAACTCTCAGTCTGTAACCTAACTTCTGCTGTTCCTACAGATCGGGCACATAGAAGGGCAGCCTGACAGGAAAGGCGTCTTCCCCATGTCGTTCGTTCACATCCTTTCCGACTGACAGGGTCGAGCGTGCGGCTGACGCCAGCCTCCGCAAGCCCCGCCCACGAGTGACAGTGGACGGAGTTAGTCTGCTAGCCACAGACCGACAGGAAAACGCTAACAAAGCCAGTTGCAGACGCTGAATTCTTGCTGTAAATAGACCCTACTATGCTACCAACAGTGTTACCTTAGCAACCCAGCATGCAGACCCAGGCGGGCCGTAGCAAAGGAGTCTCCAGAGAAGGAAAAGATCCAGACGACGGGACAGGCAGGAGGACGAGAGGAAAGGAGGACCTTGGGGAGGACGAGAAGACAGGCGAGACTTAAATGTAGCCTTTACCTTGTGACCACTGGTGCCCCCTGCAGGCAGCTCATCACACCGAAGCACAAGACAAAGCACAACAGAATCGATTCTGAGTCATGTTGTCCATCTGACGGATACTGCTGACAGAAAAGCACAAAAAAACAAATGAACTCTCACAATCCAGATGACTTCTTCTCCAACGTCTTCTTCTGCGGCTACCGGATGAAATCGCTGCTCTGCTGTTTTATTAGGGTCCACAAGAGTCCTGCTCTGGTTCAGCCTGCACCCATTGAGTAATTAGCCAATCGAATTAGGCCAGATTAGTGATTTTAGCAATGGGCTTTCACTGCAGGACTCCGGGGTCCCTCATGTTTCCTCTTCAGGGAGAAGCAACTTGTCTGCAAACCTTAGTGATGCAAAACGGGGAACACTGTAAAATCGTTCTGTTGCGTCTGACTCCAGAGGGAAAAGCAGGAAAACAGTTGTCTGTGTGTCGCTTCTGATGCCAGTTTCTGTTTCCCATGTTCACAGTAGCTTCTGTCTGTCGGTGTGACGTTTCCTTCTCTTTAGATTCCTCTGACCTTCGTAGTTACTGTCTGTTCCTGTCTATAGATACGCGCCTGTTGCTGGTACCCAGTCCTGTTTCATCCGGTTTTATCTCAGCAAAGTCACTCTGTTTCTCCTGAAGTTCTGTTCAATTCATCAAGGAGTTTTATTCACTTGAAAGGAGAAGTCAAGAACGAGTTTAAGAAAAATCCAACAGGAGAATTTGAACATTAAAAGGATGATGATCATGTCCGTATGAAAAAATGGAGGATCAAGATTGGATCCTTGTGGAACACCAAACCTGTCAGACAGATGGTTGACTGGTTAGAAGAAAGGCTGATATATATTAAAAGTAAGCTCTGAAAACATGTTGTAGCATGCCGACGCCAACATATCTACAAAAGTTATAACTACAATATTTAATCAAAAAGTTTCAAAGGCATTAATAGTAGATAAGTGTTGAGAATGTTTCATGGGCGCTGTTAATCAGCATGCTAAGCATAGAATACCTTGAATAAAATGAAAGGAAAATAGTAATCTTTTTCCAAAAAGGTTTGATTCATTCATGTAGGAGGTGTTGCACCTTAAAAATGTATAATTAAGATGTTCAAAATGATTAAATCTAGGAAAATCTGTAAATGTATATACTCTAAATTTTCCCCCCTAATAATCTGAAATAATCCTTCACTCAGAGTTAGTAAAGGGACTGAAATGTGTCTTGTAACCTTTGTTAGTAAGTGGGAAGGTTTTGTGAATTGGTGGTTTTATGATGAAATCAAAGTGCTTGTGTTTGCTTGAATTGGCTAAAAAGCTATAATAACTCCTCGTTACTCATCCATCTCCTCATGTTTCATGAGTTTTTTTCCCTTGAACAAGCCGTAGTTTATTCTGAATATAATGTTAAATTCAACTTCTTTTTTTGTCAGACTCCACCGCTCACTCATCTGTACAGTTGAGATACATAAGCATGACTGTAAAAAGAGGTGAGGAATGGGAGCAAGCAGAACTGCGTGCTCCGAGTGACGGGATGTTGAGGCAGAAAACAGAAACGGTCTGAAATGTTTCCGCTCCGGCAGAATCAAAGCTAGAGTTTTTGTATCACTTCCCAAACGTTCCTGTCCAGCATATGTGCCGCCACAATATTTATTCAGCATTTTATACAGATGATTATCTAATAAAAACACCACCATATACTTGATCCAGTCAGCTGTAACTTAAAAACAATGTCAACATATTAGGGTAGCTATCGTAGGTACTAAGGATCTTGGTGTTTCTATTTCAGGATTGCCTTTTTAAAAAAAGCGTATTGGTGACTGTGTATGTTCCCATGTCTTTAAGAAACCTTCAGACTGGTGGGAAAGTTTTGCATATGCGGTGAAGTGATATGACAAAAGGCTAACAATGTCACCGGTCTGTTCCATCAGCTGCTTCTCAGACTGCCACGAAGCTCGCTCGCCAGCTTGGTTGTTGAACAGGCTGCGGCCGTTCTCTAAGGACTAATAATGTTATCAATGTGGCTTTTCAAGTGTTTAATGTATTTCAATATAACTGAGGTGTCCTAAATATTTTAATCTTGCTAACTTGTTCTGGCTTTACTGATGAAATGTCATACAAGGTGAATCAATCTGGATCAATATGGGCAGGTCTGTGTGCTCGGTGGCTTCGTGGAGCTAAACTACATTTATTTCAGCTTCACTGAAAGGCTGTAAAAACCCGAAAAGCTCGATTCTGAAACTCACAGAGCGGCACAAACAGACAATCATCGGTGTGAGTTTCAAAGGAACATTTAGGCCGGACGTCTCCAGAAGTCAGATTCTTCTCCGGCCGTCTGCGGCCGGCTCAGTCTAGTACAAACATCTCACTGGTCACACACTGCGATGACCAGAATGATCCCTGTGAGCATCGTCTGTGTCTGCTGAGGGAAAAACAGCGACGAGGACATGTGGCAACAACACAGTGTCGACCCTGTTATCAGCAGATTGAAGCGATGAAATCGTTCCCAGATATTTCCAGAACTGCTGAGACCTCGGATCAGAACCACATTCCCGATCAAATTCCCGTGTCTGTCTCTATTTCCTGCCGAACGTTGTGAGTTTCATGTTTGCGATGAATCTTTTGGACCTTGGATCAGTTGAATGCTGGATGGTTTAATGTGCAATCTGAAAATAAATGTGAACTGATCAAGAGTTTGTATCTTGACCAACAACAGAATAAACTGTTATTTAAGTGTTTTTTTGTGGACTTTTTCTATTTATATACACCTGCAAAAAATATAGAGAAATGAAATCTTTGGACAGATGGTGAAATATAACTAAAGAGCACTAACTTTAAAAAGTAGCTTTGATAAGTGTCTTGATTGTATTATAGCCTTTATTTATTTGTCATACAATGGCTGCTGCAACGGGGGTGACACTGATGTCTTAACAGCATTTTAATATTGTTTTTGTTTGAGGACTGGATTAATATGATCACAAGTGTCACACATACCAGTCGAATGGAGAGTCACTGCAGATCAGAGCCAACAGATCAATAAAATGAATTGACTGAACTCAGTAAAATAGGTTAAACTGACCAGCTAAACCCTGATCAGTCATTCAAATCCACTCAAATATACAAATACACTGTAAAGACTGTAATAAATGTGACACTATGATATTTGACTAGGTTAAAAATAGTGTTATATATTAGTTAAGAATTAACTTAACCAATGGAAGCCAGATGAAGAATGAAATAAGTGGAGAATCAATCAGTATATTTAGACTTAGTGGTTCATTAATTTGTTTCAGTGACTTAATCTTTTAATTTCATCAGGAGTTGGAAAATAATCAGTTATAATAGCGGAAATGTGGAAAGACCTGAAAAAGAAAGAGGATCTAGTGTTTCAGTAGTCGACAGAATGGATTCTCACATCCAATCTGCAGGACTCTTCCCCCTGCAGCTGATTGATCTGTATAATGCTGAAAGAAATCAATAGAAAACTCCACAGTCTGGACTTTTCCCCTCATCCGCGCCTTCAGCGCATAAACATCCAGATCAGCAGGAGGCAGCAGTGAGAGAGGGGCCACGGAGCTGTCTCCTGTTTGAGGACCCTGTTGTGTCAAGAAGACCAACAAGCAGGCTCCTCACTTTTCCAAACTTGTACTTTTTCCCATTTTTTTGTAGGTTTATCTCACAAACTGACCAAACTATCCCTAAATATCAAAATGTATGGCTATCTCATATCTGTCTCTCTCTCTCTCTCTCTCTCTCTCTCTCTCTCTCTCACTCTCTTTTTAAAAAAAGGGGGTCTCCAGGAAAAGCCTTTAGGTTAACGTCTTTTGAATTTCAATATTACGTTTTATTATTATTATTAATAATAATGAAACTCATTTGAATTGTGCATTTCTGTGGTAAATATAATTTACTGAAATAAGACTTTATTGGGGAAATGATGTCATAAAAATAATTAAAGTCTCTGATGTGGCTTCTTTACTTGTCTGTGCTCGTATCGATCCGCTTGGATCTAATTCCAGATGTATGGATAACCTGACCAAACTTTCCGGCAGTCAGCTGCAGGGGGGCGGTGACCCGGGAGCCCGGACGCGGCAGACGGTGCGTCCTCAGCGGGCAGGATGCCATGTGGATGCGGGCTGGGTCCTGCAGGATGCAGGTTACCGCCGCCGCCTCCGAGCCGCCGATCAGCACCGCGCCAGGCCGGGCGGGGAGCCCCGGGCGGCCGGCAGAGGCGATGAGGCTCCCCGCTGTCCGCTCCATCCTCCCGGAGCCCCGAGCGGCCGGCGAGCCGCTCCTCTCCTCGCCTGGCCGCCGGGTCCCCGGGCCCCAGCCGGCTGTCTGCCCGCCGGTTCAGCATCTGGACCCGGACCAGGTCGGACTGACAGGGACGCGCAGAGACGGAAGCCGCGGAGTTTATTTTTTTTTTTTTAGGGGAAAAATAGGAAAATATCCCGAATAGGGTTTATTTTCCACCGTGCGTGTGCCTGTGCGTTAGGTCCACCGGCTTCGGTGGCCGTGCTTGCCGCTGTCTCTGGTTTCATCCTCCGCCTTTGTCCTCATGTTTTCCCCCGGAGTTCCTCCCCCTGCGGCGCTGGGCGGAGTTTCATACCGGACTAGACGCTCCTTTTGTCGGATTCGTTTCGACCTGGCTCCCCGGGGTTTGCGGCTGAAAAAAACACACTTTGAAAGTCCCGAAATCAGCCGAACGGCCTAAGTGGTGTGCATTAAGGACCCGGGGTTCTGTCTACAGCGGCAGGTAAGCATTGCGCTGTGAATTTCAAGCATATTTTTGAGTTTTTCTGGACGTCTGTCCCCGAGTCTCCCGAACATTCATGGCGGCTTTGCAGTGAAGGCTTCTGGGGCAGCAGCCACTCATCCCGCCCGCTCGGCTCCCAAACCACCCGTTTTAGCCGTGTTCCCGCTACACTGCTCGGTAAATTCTCACATTTTTACATTTTAATGACATTGCATTTAAAAAAAGAGACACATATGCACACAGTTTTGTTTATTTTTATTTTTTTTAATCATTTAAGCAGATTCTTCTCAATAATGCGATTTTCCGCTCCACGTGCGGAAACCGAGCGGATGCTCGCGGATCCAACGTCTCCCGGACGAATCCCGTGTTTTTTCGGTGGGGATCGTTTCGCAGTTTTTCCACGTTTTAGCCAAACAAGGTTCTCTCCCGCTGCCTCGGGTCGCTGTGCGTGCCAGCGGAAGCTACGTGCTGACTCCTGCCGGAGGACGGGCGCCATTACCGGGGCAGCTGGAGCCTGGCGGCCCGCTGGCGTCAGGCAGCTTCGACCTCGGTGACTTTCCCGCTGCCGCACTCCGCTCCTGCAGATCCGGAGAGATCCGGTTCCCGGGGCTCGAGGGCCCGACAGCCGGGCTGCAACGTGGAAACCCACCATGCATGCAAAAATAAGATTAAGCTTGAGTTTGTATCCGAAGCCAAAATCCGGATTGTGGTTCGGTCCGCGCTGCTCTCTGCCGCCCTCCGTGTCTCACTGTGGGAAGGAAACAAGCTGCTAACTCCCCAGAGTTACATTGAAGGGGTTTGTATTCTCACAAACTGTTAGGTTAAAGAGGAGACAGTGACAAAAAGCAGAAAAACCTCCTGGAAGTTGTGAGTTTCAGTAGAGACAGATGGATCAAGAAGTTTTCTCAATGACATTTGGTAGACCTGACCTGTACCCCAGGGGTCAAACTCTGAGCCCGATCCTTTTAATGCCTCCTGATGAGCGCAAACAGTTATTCTTCCCTGACCTTGTGGGCCTAACACCAAGAACAGCACAGCTGGGGAAAGGTGACCTCCAGCCCTGCTGAGACGGTCCGGTCAGCCGGGGGTCAGAGGAGTGAACGGTCCAAACTGCCACTCAGCGTCCACTGACTGTTTCAGAGCACGTCACCTCCATCACCCCTTATCATAACTTTTTGTCTGAGTTAACTACTTTCTCCTGCCACTGATCAGGTAATAAAACTTTAGAAGTTAAATGTTCTGCAGGATCCAGTGAGAAGTCCTTGAGTTTGGATCTTTTTAAAAGCTGCTGTTTGTTTACAGTGATTCTGTAGCTCACATCTCCATCTGTATGATGGGGAAAAGTAAAAAATATATGTATTTTCAATATTTTACCAGTGCTCGTAATAAGCACAAGGGGTGCAGAATGTTTACCATGTTGGCACGAAACCAAAAATTATTACATTTAGTTCTGTTATTGATGTCTCTCATTAATATTTCTGTTAGTTGAAATTAACTTTATATTTCATTATTTAGTGTGTTTATTTCTTAATCTCACTTTTATTAACTGAGTTAATTCTCGAAGGTATCTCATATTATAACATTTATTTTTGCAAGGAAAGTGACGACATCCAAAGTGAAACTCCTCACCTCACTGATGTGGTTAACCCTGACTGGTCAGTCAGATGACAGGGGGCGAGTGGCGTCCTAACAGAACCTAAGTGTTTGTTGTTTGCCGGCAGGAGCAAGCCGGCGGAGTCTCCTCCGTCAGTGGCTGCACGATGAACGGCAGCAGCAGCGTCTCCGTTGCTCAGAGCGGCAGGGTCAAGGCTGAAGCAGGTAACCTCCCGGGCTCCTCAGCTCCTTCAGTTGTGTGTGTGTCCCGGACTCGTGAGTTTGTCTTAGGCTTTGGTGGATCTGTCCTGAAGTCTTCCGTCTCCGCTGTCTCTGCTAGATGACTGGACGAAGGAGGACTGTCTGACTCTGCTGGAGAGGATTCGCAGTCTGCTGCCAGACGGAGACGCTATGAAGTACAAAACCACCGAGTCCCACTTCGACTGGGACAAAGTCTGCTTCGGCGGCTTCACCGGGGATATGTGCCGGCAGAAGTGGCAGAAAGTCTCAACGGAGGTACGTCCGGAGATCCACACTGAGATCCCAATGTCTCATGGTTATGAAAAAGTTTTGGGCTCATGAAGAACTTTGAAACTGTTCTTAGAGATCCAGCTTTGTGTCTCCTTCTGTTTCAGGTTCGAAAGTATCGAACAATGACAGAGCTCATCGTTGATGCCATTGAGTTTGTGAAAAACCCATACAAAGGCAAGAAGCTAAAGGTGAGGCTCCTGACCCAGATGTGAATTTGTAGAACTGGAACTGGAAGTGTCTTACTTACACTTTTCTCTTCTTTAGACTCACCCGGATTTCCCCAAGAAGCCCCTGACTCCCTATTTTCGTTTCTTCATGGAGAAACGAGCCAAATACGCTAAAATCCATCCAGAGATGAGCAATCTGGACCTGACCAAGATACTGTCTAAGAAGTACAAGGAGCTGCCTGATAAGAAAAAGGTGAGCGTCACTGGTGGGACTGAAGTACCGATTGTTCCAGAGACTCTAGAGACTGTCTGAATCTAGTGGACATGCCAGACAGAACACTCACAAGACGTCTTGTGTGGTTTGTTCTCCTCCAGCAAAAGTACATTACAGAGTTCCAACGGGAGAAAGAAGACTTTGAGAAGAACATGGCTCGATTCAGGTGAGTCAACCTGGTTCAAGCAGTGCTATCAGCTGTGACCTGCTGCAGTGTTGTTGTGTTAGCATGTTTAACATAATATGACCTGCCCACAGGGAAGACCATCCGGAGCTCATCGAGGAGCGGAAGAAGTCGGATTTGCCAGAGAAGCCTAAAACCCCTCAACAGCTGTGGTACAACCATGAGAAAAAGACGTATCTGAAGCTACATCCAGAGGTACGCGACACGTTGATGCTCACTGGACACAAATGAATAGCATTAATGCTGGTTAAAGATACACCTGATACAATGTCATGTCACACTGAAGGCATGTCATATACACCCCAGATGTCTGCACGTGGTACTTGGTATATGCTACATACATGCAAACAGGAGACAGTGACGGCTGTTTGTGTCTTTCAGGTGAGTCAGAAGGAGCTGAAGGAGGCTCTGAGGAGGCAGTGGTCCCAACTGTCAGACAAGAGGAGGCTCAAGTGGATCAGCAAGGCTCTGGAGCTGCAAAAAGACTACGAGGTGAGGAGCTGAATACCAGTGAACCCAACAGAACTAGACCAGGAAAAGCCAGACCGCTTCTGGTTGGTTGGGCCTGGAGTGGACCGCAGTCCGAGCGTTTAACAGCTGGAAGGTGTGTGTTTCAGGACAGCATGAGAGCGTACCACGAAGCGCATCCCGACGCGAACTCAGACGACCACGTCCGCTCCGTCCTCACCAAAGCTGAGCGACAGCTGAAGGACAAGTTCGACGGAAGGCCCACCAAACCACCGCCGTGAGTCCGAGCCGATCGGCCGACCAGCACACGGTCCAGAAATCATTTGGATGATACTTCAGTCTGGGTTTTTTGAGAAAAATAAGTGATAAAACACAAAATACTGAAACCTCTCAATCAGATGAATGAGCCTGAAAGTGACATTTATATTACGGTAACTCAAATAACTGAAGTGTGTGTTTTCAGTAACGGCTACTCGCTGTACTGCGCCGAGCTGATGGTGAACATGAAGGACGTGCCCAGCACGGAGCGGATGGTGCTCTGCAGCAAGCAGTGGAAGATGATGACGCAGAAGGAGAAGGACATGTTCCAGAAGCGCTGCGAGCAGGTTGGTGTCAACAACCCGACTCGCCTGCAGCCGCGCTTCACCCCCGGGTTCTAACTTCTGCGTCTCCCTCAGAAAAAGAAGCAGTACGACGCCGACCTGCAGAGATTTCTAGAGGTGAGACTGGCTTAAACCTGAGGCTTTTTTTTGGGTGCTGCACAGTAACAAGAATATAAACATGAAATCCCCTGTGCGTCTTTTCAAGAGTCTTCCAGAAGAGGAACGTGACCGAGTCCTGACAGAGGAAAAACTGGGTGGAGCCAAAGGTGGAGTGGGCGTGGGCTCCAGCCCTCACAGAGCCAAGTCTCCCTCAGTGAAGGTCTGCTTCTTCTGCTTCTTCCTCTTCTCCTTCCTTCGCTGGGAACTTGCGAGAGCCTTCATTTGTCTGACTTTCAGGAGCGGTGTCGTGAGGTGGAGCCAGAGCCGTGGGTCACCGCCGTCCTGCCCAAAGAACGACGGGACGGGAAGAAGTCGGCGAAGCTCCCGGAGACTCCGAAAACCGCAGAGGAGATGTGGCAGCACAGCGTGACCGGAGACTACCTGGCTAAATACAGAGTGAGCTGAAGTCGGAGTGCTGGAGACGGGAATCCTGCCCCACGCCGGATCTGCTTGACGGTTTCTGGTCATGTGACCCGCAGAGCGACCGCAGGAAAGCCCAGGCAGCGATGGAGGCGGCTTGGAAGTCAATGGAGAAGAAAGAAAAGATTCCTTGGATCAAGAAAGCAGCGGAGGACCAGAAACGTTACGAGGTGGATGAATTATACATAAAACCGACCACTGAGGTCTTTGCCTTGATTGGAAGATTTGGAAAAAAGGTGACTTGTCAGCACGTTCTCATGAGCTGCGTGTTGTTCTGCGTTGTCCTGCAGAGGGAGCTGTTGGAGATGAGGACTCCAACGACGGGTCAAAGGAAACCCAAGTTTGACGGGGAACCAAAGAAACCTCCAGTGTGAGCCAGACTGTTCGGGTCTCCGTCCCGGTGGGGCCGGCGTTCCCGCTCTGTGGATGTAACGCTCGCTTTGTCCGACAGGAGCGGCTACCAGATGTTCTCCCAGGAGCTGCTGACCAACGGCGAGCTCAACCACTTCAGCCTGAAGGAGCGGATGGTGGAGATCGGCAAGCGCTGGCAGAAGCTGAGCCTCGGCCAGAAGGACAAGTACAAGAAGCTGGTGGAGGAGCAGCAGGTGGAGTACAAGGCCGAGCTGGAGGCCTGGGTCAAGGTGAGCTGCTGGCGCCGCGCCGACCAGGAACCCGGAGAACGAGATGCCGTTTCCAGAAAACGCTTCAGACGCAGAAGCTCTGTCTGTTTCAAACTGATTCTGTCTGAGGCTCCGGTTAAATGATAATCACTGAAAACTCAACTTTTTGAAAATGATGACTCCATCGCTATGGATACGGGTTTTCAGTGTTTCTGCCATTTCCATGTAAACTATCACTGTTGTCAAAACATTGTCATGTAAATGCGAAACATTTCTGAGAAGAAAACAACAACAAAAAAAGCATTTTCTCTTAAATCGTGGCGTAAACGAGGCTTAAGTACCTGTTCTGTGTTTCAGTCGCTGACGCCTCAGGATCGGGCCGTCTACAAGGAGTTCTCCACCTCAGTGAGTTCATACACACACACACACACACACACACACACACACACACACACACACGCCCCGTCGGCTGCAGTGTGAAGTCGTCCTGCTTCAGTTTACAACACTTTCAATTGTTTGTTTTCCAGAAACGACGCACTACAACTAAAGTTCGCAGCCCCGTAGCAAAGGTCCGTGTGACTGCGAAAGCAAAAGCAGGAAGCTCGCGAATCACGACTCCCACCATCCAGGTGGGCAAGAGGGCGATGGCGTACCGAGCCAAGGTAAACACACACTCTGTGTTCACTTTCCATGAGTTTCAGTTGTTTTTTGTTTTCATGTGATCCCATTGCTGCCTGTAAAGTGATGCGTGTTCATCCCTCCGTCTTCCAGCAGGACATGTCGGATTCAGATGAGGAGGAGGAGAAAAGTGACTCGTCAGACTCGGACGAAGACGACGAGTCGTCGGGAAGCAGCGAGAGCGAGGACGATGAGGTGACGTGACGCCGGATTTCAGCTGAAACCATTTCACTGCCTCAACCCACTAAAATCCGTCCAGAGAAACACTTTCACCTCATTAGATTTCCCCCATCAGATTGCAGTGGATGAAGGATTATGATCTGTCTGGGTGATATTAATCATCCATCAATCGGATCCTTTTATTCAGTAAATTGAATAATCTGACCTGTCAGGAAATTAGATAAACTGAGCAGGCAACATGTTTGTGCCTGAAATGTGTTTTTCGTCTATAAAAGATCAGACTTCCTGAAGAGTTTCTCACTGATCTGGTTAACGGAGTGTTTCGTGTTGTACTTGTACAGTTGAATTTTAACCGATTCTGAAACCCTCGTCTTTTCGCGTCCCTTCAGAATGACGACGAGGACGATGAGGACGAGGATGATGAAGATCAGACCTCCTCAGAGGAATCTAGTGACTCGGACTCAGACTAGCTCTGCCCTCCTCCCCCCCTCCCCTCCCCCCCTCATAGGAGAGGACAGGCTGTGCAGGCCACGCCTCCTCACACGCCGATCAGCCTGGCAGGCCTGTGAGCGGCGGTGACGTCCCACCGCCGGTCCCTCCTCCCATCTTCAGGTTGAAGGAGCGTTTTGTTACCTGTGTGTTTGTTTTTCCCGTTTTTTATCGAGTGTTTGTTGGTTTTTATCAGCCGGATGTTTCAGACGCGCCGAGGCAGGCTTTCTTGTCTTTTTATGGGCGGGGCCGGGGGGTGGGGTTTGTACAGTTCGACGGGCAGGGGGCGGAGCCTGTCAGTTGTTAGATGTCAGTGTTGGGCCCCCCCTAAACACACACTCAGCTGCCTGCCTGACAAAAATTATTACAAATAAAATGCACTTTTTTTCTCATTTCATTCGTCTTCTGTGATCATGAAACTGAACCAGGACGCGTCGAGCCCACAGACGTCCACCGATCGTTTCTTCTTTCAGAATAACGAGGCAAACAGCCGACTTCAGTTGGTTTCAGGTTTTATAGACATTTTAATTAATAGATTTTATAGAATATAAACAAACTTTCCGTCACCTGATACACAAATAAATAATCTGACCTTTGACCCCCGCCAGTCACCCACTGAAGCCACCTCCTTCTTCAGGCCTTTGGCACACACACACACACATACACACACACACACACATATATATATATATATTATCACCCAGGCAACACGTTCCCCGTCTCGCTCCTGATTCACAGTACCCATCAGCCCCCGATCGTGCGACTTTTTAAAAAAAGTGATGCCCAGATACAGTCCCAACATGCATCAGTATTACTTTATAAAAAGGGACCCCCCCCCCGCCCTCCCCAGGAGAGAAAAACCCACCAATAATAACATCCGCCCAGCGACCAATCAGAGCCCGGCTATGGACAAGTGTGAAGACTGCTTATGCTGCACATGTTCTGGTCACACGTTAGACGCCCCGTGATGCCTTCAAGGACCGACTCCCGGAGGGAAAACACGTAATCCTGTAAAATGTGGATGTTCTCATATCAGACTGAGTTGGTTCGAGAGTTGAAGGTTCTAGTGGATGTTTTTCCAAATCACCACTGTGGCTCTGCAGGGAGGAACGAGGCAAACAAAGAATAAAACTTGTTCAGTTTAGTTTCACGTCTCCTGTAACAGCGATTTCATCCACCTGATAACGTCCAGGAATAACCATGAAAATGGGAGGCATACTAATGTTTGATAACATCGACGCAGCTGTTCAGATGAAAGAATCAGAAACTATGGCAATTTAAAAATATAAAACTACTAAGAAAAATGAAGGTTGTGCTGCTGTGCTTCATCTCAGCATAAATAATCACCTATATAATCAAACTAGTGGGAATCTGCTTTTTATTGCCCCAGAGTTCTCGAGAGTGGACCATAAAATTGGAACTTTTTGAAGTGTGGCGGTTTTCTGCAGGATTGTTTGGACTCTTATCGTCTGTACAAACATCTGTACTGAAGACAGCCAATAAACATTTGCAGCTGTGCTTGAAAAAAAGGAAGTGAATCCTGGATTTCAGAGCCGGTTGAAGCTCGTCTTCAGCAGCAGTCACCTGAACCAGGTTGTTTTAGCTCGGTTTGGACCAATGACTGACTTTAGTTTGGTCATTTCTGAGTTGACTGAGTCTTATAAGGTGAGTTTTCTTAGTTTAAGGTAATTCTATAGAAGACTGACTTCTATACTTCAATGAATAAAAAGCATGAGATTATCGTAGATGATACAGTAATACACTTGGGAATTTACCGTACTGTGTTTCGAGCAGCCCCATAAACATGAAGCTTCCTCCTCCATACTTAAATAATCCAATCTTAGCTTGAGGAGTCTTGCTACATGTTGTCAGTAGTGTTGCGGAGTACCAAGGTACTCTTTAGAAAATGTTAGAAGCAGCTGCTCCCGTCAGGCCCTCAAATGAAAATCGGGCGGTTTAAAAGTTTATACGTAACCATGACTCCTTCGAAAAGGTTACTGTTACCTCAGTGTTTTTTTTCCAGACAGAAGTAAATGGGGTGCCTTCCCCACCAGCACTGTGCACGAGAAGTAGAAGAAAAATCCTTCTCCTGATGTAGACGTGTCAGTATGAGTTCGACTCTCATCCATTTGGTGTAAAGAATGTTTGAGGAATCTCAGTCGTCCTCATGGTGGTGAAACATTAGACGTGTCTAACTGGATGTAGTTTTTTTTAAAGGACATTCTGATGAATGGAAGAAATAATCCAAAAACATCAATCATGACAAAAAACAATCTTTTTTTTAAAAATGATAATGAAATAATGTGTGTGTTCCTGGAACAGAACGAGTCCTAAACGCTGTCAGGCGAAGCAGAGTCCGGTTTCTGCTGATGTCTGCCTGTCAGGCTGTCACCATGCTGACAGGCCGCTGACCCCGGGCACCGAAGCAGGGGTTAAATTACAGACCAGAACACACACACACGCTCGCTCATACGTACACGCGCACACACGCACACATACACGCACGCACAAAGAGCGTCATAGCGGGACGTCCAGCAGCTTCTTGTGCAGGTACTGCTTCACCTCCTCGATGCCGTTCAGCTTCTCCAGCTCGTGGTACGGCAGCTGAGGGAGGACAAAAAACATGGAGTGTCACCACAGAAGGAACTTCACGAACAGCTGCTCTCTAGAATAGAAAAGAAAAACAAACTAAACTAATCATAACATATTGATTCCCTTTGGGAAATTCCTTTCTCTGTGTTTCCCTATCCAATACGGCGCTGATGGCTGACTTCTCTAACCTCTCGTGTCTTCCTCAAAGAAAAAAACACTTTCTGACCTGCAGAATAACATATCCCAGCAGCCTCAGGTGCCGGTCCCTCATGGCCCGGGAGCCCACCAGCACCTCGGAGTTGTGGCAGTAGTGCCACTTGTCGTTGACGGACATGATGACCCTGGAGGGGGAAACAGCTGCTGTTAGGGACTCGACAATGACAGAGAGAAGAGCTGGAGCCCCTCCCTGAGCCCACCGTCTGATCTGCCTCTGCTCTGCCGGCAGGCTGTCGGGCTCCAGGTGCTCGGGGGGGTGGAGCTGGGGGGGTGAGGAGGACTGCTTGTCAGGCCCGGGCCCCTCTGTGTACGCTACTCCTTCGTAAAACACGGGCAGGTTGCAGTCTGTACTCTGGGCCCCCGAGGCCCCCGCCCCCCCCTCGTCCTCGAGGATCTTCCCAATAGAAAACTGGAAAAGTGATTCTGGGGCGGCGGTGCCCGAGGACGCCGTGGGCCCCGGGGGGGCCAGGCCGTCAGAGGGGGGGCTGCTGAGCGTGGAGCTGTCCTGGCTCTCCAGAGAGTGCTCCTTGGCCAAGCTGGAGTAGTACTCTGCTGCAGGGACGTAGTAGGGGCCATAGTCCAGGGGCCCACCGTTACTTCCTGGCCGTGGGGGCCCCGACGGGGTTGCGGCCCCTGGTGTGCTGCGGATATGGTGAGGCAGGAAGGGCCTTGCTTCGATGGCCCCGCCCATCCCCTCCCCCACCGGACACGTCTGCTCGGTGCCCTCCTCAAGCACCACGAACGGAGAGAACTTCTGGAACTCGGCGGTCACCACTTCCACCGCTCCCTCGGCAGGCTTGGTCGCCACGGCGCCGCACGGCGGGGGGACGATGCTCATGGCGAGGCCGGTGCCGGTCCTGATGGGCAGGACCCGGCCGGAACTGTCCATCCACAGCAGGAAATCTGCAGAGAGTTCAGAGGTTACATAAAAACTGCGCGGCGCCCGGTGCGCGGCGCCCGGTGAGTACCCGTACCTGTGTAGTACCCCGGAGCTAGCACTTCGTCTTGTTTGTAGTTCTGCTCTCCCACAAGCTGCCGCAGAGCTTCGGCCACCAGACCTTTGTAACTGACATTAAACAAACCAACCACATGCAATCAGACCGTCGAAACCACAGTTCTTTGAAGAGACGCCGACTCCGACGCCAAGGAGCGAGAGGTACCTGTACTTGCGGTTGACCTCGTCGGCAGTGAGGGCGTGGTCAAACATCAGCACTTTGTGGGCATCCTGCAGTCGTGGGCCCGTGTAGTCACGGTACTCCAACTCCACAGCGGCGTCCAGCATGGAGAGATACCTCCGGACAATCAGAGCGTAAGGACTGTCTGTGGGGAGAGGAGGAGTGAAGTCAGCAGGCAAAGAGTCTGGAGTCAGACTGTTCAGGACGGCCGTACTGACTGGTCACGTTGCTGATGAAGGCGGAGGAGAAAACTCTGTGCAGCACGAGGCCGGGGAAATGTCCGAGTTGGAACAGCGACATGAGGATGTTGACGGTGGCGAGCGGTGAGCTGAGCGCCTTCAGCTCCACCACCTCCTCCAGCCGGGAGAAGAACTGCTGCTCGTTGGATGGTCGGTAACTCATCCTGCTGAACGGGAACACCAGCTTCTGGATCACCTGCAAGACGAACACAGACATGTCTGAAAAGTCTCGTCAAAAAGTGAGAAACTCCGCTCCACTGAGACTGACCTTGCTGTCCAGATACTCCGCCTTCTTCACCAGGAAGTCTGCGATGGTGTCCAGCAGTCGAGTCTCTCTCAGCCGGTGCCGGGCGATGTACTTAGCGATCAGAGCCATCGTGTACGGAGTGATGCTGTCCACCTTTTTCGGCAACTCCTCTATTGGTGTGCAAAACAGACGCCATGCGACTTATCCGTGAATTAAAATAATGTGTGACCCCTCCCGAATCAGAAAACAGCACCCACCTGCCAAGCTGCTGATGAATCTCTCCTGCCTGTTTTGGTAAAAAAGGTGCGAACTGAAAATCAGCTCCAGGCTCTTGTTGCTCGCCTCGCGAGCGCACGCTGCCAGCATCTCGTCCAGCAGAGCCATCTCCTGGTCGCGGACGCCGCTGACGTTGGCTAGAGTGTGTTTGACCAAACGCAGTATCTTCCTGAGGACGAGACGCAGGCAGACGACTCAGCAAACACACACACACACAACACCTGAACACAGCGCTCCGCGGCTGACCTGTTGGCGAGCAGCTGTTCAGGATTTGGATGCGTGCTGGTGCAGCTGTTAGCCACGGCGGCAGCGGCGGTTCCTCCCGCCGCTGCGGCGGGTTCCTGCGGCTGCAGCGAGCGCCACTTGAGTCTGTAGTAGGAGAGCAGCAGGAAGAGCGTCTGCGGGTGGCGCTCTCGCTCCAGGTTCTTCTCCAGCCCGGCCAGGCAGGCCTCGGTCAGAGGGTGCTGGCTGCCCGGGTGGAGCTTCATGCTGGAGCTGAACACCATGGACACGTCCTTCTGGTTGAACTGGCTCAATCTGGACTGAGACTCCGCCTCCAAGACCTTCACCACCTGAGAGTCACTGGGCAGACCTTAACGTAGACACCAGGAGGAGGTTAGTGGAGTCTCATTCCCCCTTTACACCACGACGTTTTCAAGTAAAAACACCAAACTTTTCTTGTGTTTTTAGGCATTAGCAACTAGATAAACAATCTATTTACATGGTTTTAAGTATTTCCGCCAGTTGTGTTCATGGAACATAAAACATAAAACTCTTCTTGAAACGCGGTCGTGCAAACGGGGAACAGAGATGCTTCGGAAAGTGTTGTCTCACCGAGAGCCGCCACGGCGTACAGACAGTTGACGATGCTGAAGTTGTCGAACTTGGCGCAGTCGCTGACGATGGCGCTGCAGAGGGTTTGAAAGTCCTGGTGTTCGAGGATCTGCCGGCCGTCCCCCTCCGCTCCTCCGGCCCCGGGCGCCTCGGCCTCGGCGTCGTCCCCGACCGTTCGGGGAGGGGGCGAGGCCTGCAGCAGCTGGCCGATCTTCTGCAGGGCCACGGGGTAGTGGTTGTGGGAGATCTTGGCGGGATTCTGGGTGACCCAGCGGAGCACCTCGTCCGGCCGCCGCGAGCGCTCGATCAGACGCTTCATGGTGAAGAACGTGTCGTAGCTCATCTTCTCGTGGATGAAGTTCCAGGTCTTCTTCTTGCTGCTGGCCGCGGCGGCGGCGGCGCCGGCCCCTCCGGCCGGTGCGCCCCCTCCGTACGTGTGGAACGGGGCGTGGTGCTGGTAGTGTGGAGGCAGCGGGTGCGGGCCCATGTGGGGGGGCTGCGGGTGGGGGTGGGGGTGCGGGTGGTAGTGGTGGTGGAAGTGTGCTCCTCGGTGGGCGTCAGGACGGCCCTGGTACAGGGGGTAGGCGGGGGGAGGCGGGGCGGGGTGCGGGTGGTGTGCCAGGTGAGGGTGGGGTGGGTGGGGTGCCTCCAGCACTGCCAGCCCCGCCCTCCGACCCTGTTTCACCCCGCCCCCTCCACCACCGCCACCTCCCCCGCCCCCTCCTCCCCCCGCGGTGCTGTAGAGGCGGGTGGCGTACATGGCGAGGGTCGGAGCAGCTGGGCCGGGGGGGCAGGGAGGGAGGCGGCGAGCTCGGCTCAGGAGGCGCCACCCAGTGGACAAACACCGCATAGTCCAACAGTCAGACCGCCGGGAGGCAACAGCACAGCGTTCCTGCAGGGGGGGGGGGGGGGGGGTGGAGAGGAGGGAGTCAGAGCTGGGGTGTCAAACATAAGGGCTGTGGGCCAAAACTGGCCTCAACTCCTGCTTAAAATACCAGTTTACAATCACCTGAAAATTTTCTATAAAATTTAAAAAACTAAATCCATTTTTCAGGCGAACCTAATCAGAGGTATGGATTTAGAATGATGTTCTTTTACGTCCATTCAGTCCCGATGTTTAATTCGTCTTGCTGATACTCAGACATCACTTTAAAGACGTTCCCTCTGGCATTAATGAGTTATTTCTATTCTATTCACAGGAAGCTGCTGCTGAACCTCACGTTTGATCAACAGCGTTCCCCGTTCGATTATTCAGCTTCGTGATTAAACATCCATTCACTCGCTAATCAGCATCACATATATGAAACGGTTAAACCAATTACTGTTTCATTCATGGCCCCAGAGAGCAGTGTCCAAACCCTGTCTCATTTTTCAAACCAACTCCATAATTTGCACACAGGACAAACCAGATTCACAAACACCAGAGGTTTAATTACACACTGGCAGATAAGAGTCCTCGAGCTATTAAATCAACAAAATACACATAGGAAGTCTCTCTGCACTGGCATTACCTTCCTGCACTCGGTGTGATTAAACTATTTCTGTGACACAGTGCAGGAGTCAAAACTGATCCAACCAGGGGCCACAAATAATTCAGTTCAAACTCAAGTGAGCCAATGGTTTAAATAGCAACATTATTACACCTTAATTACACCCCACACAAATGACTCAGTTTTCATTGTTTTAAAAAGCAGGGGTTTCAAAACATGTCAGTTCAGGGGCCACATACAGCCCAACTTCATCTAGAGTGGGCCAGAGTGGGGAGATAGTGCCTTAATAACTTTTAAATTTAAATTTTCGACTTTTCCTTTGCTGTGGCACAGAGTATATGTGAAGAGAATGTCTACATTTTTACAAATTCAAACAATTGATACAGAAAATAACTTCAATACAATCTCAAAATTAAGTTAAGAAACAAACATTACAAAATATGAAGTAAAGTTGAGCAATGCCTAGTGGTGACAATATTTTCATGCAGACGTTTGTAGCAACAACATGAGCAAATTTAAAATACTACTTTTCCAATAAGGTAAAAATAAGGTAACCGGCTACTTCCACTGCATGACTGACCTGTCACTGTGTGCGAAGTATTTATACTGAAGTGCTTCAGCTAATACGATTTTCATGACTTGAATAACTTGGAATGAAGGACCTCTTGCAATCCAGATCAAATGTTATTTCAAAGCAGCTTTGAGTGCATGTTGATTCAACTGATGTTGATGGTCAAGTGAGTTCTGCTCTCTCCAGCTGCAAATAAAAGCAAACGTGTGACACAACTGGAGGATGTTTTGAAATTTCTTTTCTGTCTTCACTGAGTCCGTCGGCTAATATGAAAACTTCAGAAAAAGACTGATTATTTGAGCTGAGAAGATACTGCAGGATTCCTCTGATTAGGTTGTCACTGTTGAAGATGTAGATGGGTGAAAGAAGGAAACAACTTTGTTGCAGTGCCCAGCATATTAATAACATGTGCTTTTTGATACCCAGTCCAAATGTAAGAGAGTCCACTGTGACCAGCAGGACGCCACAGCCTGCTCCAATGCACCTGATAGTAATGAAAGCTTCATTAAACACCCTGCAGCAGCTTGATGCTGGCATCGTGGTCAGATAAAGCTGGCCGTGGTGGTCAGAGGTATTTACCACCACCCACTGAGCGGTCAGATGCCCCTCACAGACATCACTGCCACACGTGTTTCCTGGATGGAAGCTTCACAAACACTCAGTCAACTTTAAAGAGGCTGGATCGTCACCTCTCTGCGCGGGGGGGTCCATCAATCAGCGGCTCAGAGGAGAGACACCACCAGCACCTGTCAGCTGCCAACACTACAGCTCCCCCTCCTCCTCCTCTCACCTGTCAGGCCCGCATGCTAACGCTAGCATGTAGCTCACTGCTGAGCCGAACCACCCTCCGGCTCGGCTGTCATCGCGGTTACAAACACGTCTCTTTCCTTAGAAAATAATACACATGGTGACAGGTGTCCACGACCTCCTGGGTGGCATTTTCAGGGGTGTCAGCGGAGCTAAGACGCTGCAGTTAGCCGGGCTGGTCTCCAGACTGCTAACCTGACAGGCGAAATCAGCCGGATAACTGAGCAAACCAGGGAATGACAGCCCCCTGTCCGGGGGTCCCGCCACTCGACATGACGGAAAACCTCCTAAGCAACACCAGAGGGGGGGCAAACGGCACGCCAGGCGAGCCGATCAGCTCGGATCTCCTCCACAGCTTATCCGCTAGCCTGTTAGCTTCAGCCTGCCCTTCTCCCGGCAGATCACCGGGTGATTCCCCGGGTTACCGGCCGGGGCACAGCCACGCTGTTAACCGGTTCAAGGGCCTGGCAGCAGCGGGGAGGGGGACTCACCTCATCGCTCAGTGACACCGGCCGCTTCGCTCTGTGAAACGGGTTCAGCGGGATAATAGTCAGCGGTCAGCTGCTTCATTCCTCCACACAGCCCGCAGCCGCCATCCTGATCCTGCTGCACCCGGCATGCACTGGAGGACGGGAGACAGCGCCCCCTGGGGGAGCGGCGGACAGCTCCCTGGAGGCTCCAGGAGGGAAGTTTCATCCCCACAATCTGTATATTAATATGTTTATTAATATTAAGATTATTTTTAATAATAATAGTAATATCTCAAAGCCCTTTTACTACTTCATTTGTCTCAAGCGGCAGCTGCACTGGTATCCAGTAGGAGGCGCTCCGAGCACAAACAAACCTCCGATAGTCCTCACGAAGAAACGCAGCAGCGATGGCGGCTCGGTGCAGTTACGGAACGCTAGCAGCTTTCTGCGGTCGTGTGTAGTTTCGTCCCCGCCGCTTCTTGTCACGCCGTGTCGGACTGCTTCTGCCGGGGAAGGATGGCTCACAGATACCTGCGGCTGTCCGCGGGCTGCCGGAGCCTGTTCCGGCTGCTGCTGCCCTCCGGAGCCCCCAACAGGCTGGTGAGTGGAGGACGGCGAGCTAACATGCTAACCTTGACAGCCCGCACAGGTATCCCCGTACCTCTGAACCCACCGCCCCGCGGCCTGATTAAATCTGCCCCGCAGGCCCAGCAGCGGCCTTCTGCTCCCCGTTTATCTCTGCTTTATATCAGTTTCTTCATGTAAACAAACCAGGGCGGATGACTCGAGCAGGGCGTGTGGTTACAAGTGTGTTGTTACGACACACGCTGTGTCCGTGTCTTATGTGACACTTACACCAAGAAACGAGCAGTGATCTGAACTGTCACCGTCAATGAAAGACAGAAAATGAACTCTCTCAGACACCGGGAGTTACGGTGACATTTTAGAGCTGGTATCAAAACACTGAGTTAATCTTTCTCTGATGCAGCTCTGATCTGAGCGACTCTCATCTCGTCTTCATCTTCTCAGAAATCTAACCCTGAATTCACCTGTAAATATTGATTCAAAGCATAGATCCCATTCACCAAAACTGTAAGAGGCTCCAATCAAGCCCAGCCACCAAGCGAATCGCTAACATTTCAAAGAAAACATTTGGTTTTTGTAAACGTACTTCTTAAGCGTAACAAGCAAAACACTTAAGAGACGAGCTGAGATCTGTGATGTTGCATCACTGTTTGTTACACCTTATGTTTGAGTAAAAATTGAGTTTTACTGAAATAGTAGTTCTTTACTAAACTGATTGTCTTTTTTGTGAAAATTCAGATATGTTCATTATATATACCGGTGCCACAAAGAAACACTTTGAAGTTTAATATTAAGGTTTATTTTGGCACTGTTTTACTGGTCCTGGCCATTGAGGATGAAATTGGGCCGCATGTGGCCTGAAATAAAATATGTTTGACCCCTTGGTTTTGACTGAACCCTTTCCTTGTTTGTGCAAATCACAGCTTTCATACTTTGATCTGATCTGAGTAATCTGTCTGATCTTCAGTCATTTGGAGAGGGTTCTGTGTGCATTCATCAGCTTATATCATTTTCCCAGCTAGGGATAGACTGATATGGAATTTTTAGGGGTGATGCCGATACCGATTTTTTTTTTTTCATCACCCTTAGCCGATGGCCGATTATGGACTGTCGCTTTTCTTGAGCCGATATTTGGGGCTGATACTGCTTTTGCTTCCTCAATTTACAACAAAAAAGACACAATAGCAAATATTGCAGGTCTTAAGCTTAAAATAAATATTTATTGAACATTAAAAAATCTTAACAGATTTGTTCAACTTTACGCAACATACTTTAAAACAAAAAAAGTGTTTGGTGCTTTTATTATTCAAATAATGCCTATAATGCCAACAAACTAAAACAAATATTTAGGCATCATTAAAACGAAAAAGAACTCTGCGAATCATATCTGCCAATGCCGATACAAGTAAAAAACTCAAATATCGGAATGATATGTCAGCTGGCCGATGTATCGGTCTATCCTCAGTTTTAATGTTGTCGTTCATGGTTTTAATGCTGTAGTTGATTTTTTTATTTCTGCAGTTAATGGTTCTAATTGCTGTCGTTCCTGGTTTTAATGCTGCAGTTAATAGTTGTAATGCTGCAATTAGTGGTTTTAGTGCTGTAGTTCCTTGTTTGAATGCTGTAGTTACAAGTTTTAATGTATTGCATGTTGATGTTATGTTAGTGTAATTACATGCGTGTTACAGCTTAATTACATGTGTGTTACAGTGTGATTTTATGCGTGTTACAGCGTAATGATATGCATGTTACAGCGTAATTACATGCGTTTTCCATTGTAATTCTATGCGTTTTAATTGAAATAACATGCTTTTTGAAGCGTAATTACATGTGTGAAACGGCGTAATTACATGTTTTAAAGTATAATTATATGCGCGTTACGGTGCAATTTTATGCGCGTTAGTGGGATTTTATGCGCGTAACAGCGTAATGATGTACATGTTACAGCATAATTACATGCATTTTTATTTGTAATTATATGCATTTTAATTGAAATGACATGGGTTTTAAAGCATAATTACATCCGTGTTACAGTGTATTTGCATGCGTGTTACAGTTTAATTGTATGCGTGTAACAGCGTAATGATATGCGTTTTTCAATGTAATTATATGCGTTTTAATTGAAATAACGTGCTTTTTGAAGTGTAATTACATGTGTGTAACGGCGTAATTACATGCGTTTTAAAGAATAATCACATGAATGTTACAGTGTAATTACATGCGCGTTACAGTGTAATTTTATGCGTGTTACAGCATAATGATATACATTTTGCAGTGTAATTACATGCGTGTTACAGTGTAATTTTATGCATGTTACAGCGTAATGATGTGCATGTTACAGCGTAATTACATGCGTTTTTAATAGTAATTATATGCGTTTTAATTAAAATGTGGTTTTAAAGTGTAACTACATGCATGTTACAGTGTAATTACATGCATTTTAAACTATAATTACATGCGTGTAATGGCATAATTATGTGCGTGTAATAGTGTAATTACATGCGTGTTACAGCATAATTTTATACGTGTCAGAGTAATGATATGCGTTTTCAAGTGTAATTACATGCATGTTACAGCGTAATAATATGCATGTTACTGCATAATTACATGTGTTTTTAATTGTAATTCTATGAGTTTTAATTGAAATGACATGCGTTTAAAGCGTAATTACATGCGTGTAAAGGCGTAATTACATGCGTGTAATGGTGTAATGGCATGTTTTAAAGTAATTACATGAGCGTTACAGTGTAATTATATGCGTGTTACACCGTAATTATGTTTTAGTGTAATTACATGCATGTTACAGCGTAATGACATCCGTTTTAAAGTCTAATTAGATGCAGTTTAAAGTGTTATTACATGCTCGTTTATAATTAAATGTGTTTTGCAGTGTAATTACATGCGTGTTACAGTGTAATTACACGCATTTTAAAGTATAATTAAATGCGCGTTACAGTGTAATTTTACGCGTGTTACAGCATAATGATATGCGCTTTAAAGTGTAATTACATGCGTGTTACAGTGTAATTACACGCATTTTAAAGTATAATTAAATGCGCGTTACAGTGTAATTTTACGCGTGTTACAGCATAATGATATGCGCTTTAAAGTGTAATTACATGCGTGTTTTAGCGCAATGATATGCATGTGAAAATGTAATTGTATGCGTTTTTAATAGTAATTACATGCGTTGTAATTGAAATGACGTGTATACATGTTACAGAGTAATGATATGCGTTTTCAAGCATTCTTATATGCGTGTTACAGTGTCATTATATGCGTGTTACAGTGTCATTACATACGTTTTAAAGTATAATTACATGCGCGTTACAGTATAATTACATGCGCATTACAGTGTAATTACATGCGTGTAATGGTGTAATTACATGCATTTTGAAGTGTAATTACATGCGTGTTACAGCATAAATTTATGCGTTTTACAACGTAATGATATGCGTTTTTTTTTTTTGGCGTAATGATATGCATGTTGCAGCGAAAATACATGCATTTTTAATAGTAATTATATGCGTTTTAATTGAAATGACATGCATTTTAAAGCGCAATTACATGCGTGTTACAGTGTAATTACATGCATTTTAAAGTATAAGTACATGTGTGTAACGGTGTAATTACCTGCGTGTAATGGTGTAATTACATGCGTTTTGAAGTGTCGTTACATGTGTGTTACAGTGTAATTTTATGCGTGTTACAGCGTAATGATATGCGTTTTCAAGTGTAATTACATGCGTGTTTTACTGTAATGTTATGCATGTTGCAGCGTAATTGCATGCGTTTTTAATTGTAATTATATGCGTTTTAATTGAAATGACCTGCGTTTTAAAGCGTAATTACATGCGTGTAATGGTGTAATTACATGCATTTTAAAGTATAATTACATGAGCATTACAGTGTAATTACATGCGTTTTAAAGTGTAACTACATGCATGTTAGTTTGATTACATGCGCATTACAGTGTAATTCTATGCGTGTTACAGCGTAATTATGTTTTAGAGTAATTACGCTGTACAAGTAGAAAACTCAAATATTGGCCGGCCAATGAATCGGTCTATCCTTATTCCCAGCCATGCGGTCACATACCTGTAGTGTACTTTGTGTTTTTGAATCAACATTGATGTTGGTCTGATAATCAGATGAAATCTTCTGTTCTGTTCAGATGATGTCTTCAGCCTCTATGGCGCAGGTAGAAAGTGGGCGGAGTCTGCTGAGTGACCTGTTGGGGGCCTACAGGACCCTGAGCTCCAGACCCCCGAAAGGTACTGTGTGCATTTGTGAGGCTTAAAATGAGTCTGACACTTTTAGTGTTTTGATTAAGGACATGTTTTTGTTTGTCTGTTTTTCTTTTTTCAGGCTTTGAGAAATATTTTCCAGACAGCCAGAAAACTCCTCAAAACACGGACGCTGAGCCTGCAGCCAAAGGTGAAAACCTGCTTGTTGCTGATTTGATGTAAAGATATAACTGACACACTCTGATGTCTATGAGTAATGCCTGGTGACATCCATAGACGACTATTGATATGTAGCTTTGGCACTTCGCTTGTCACTACAGAATGCATTTGTTAATTTAAAGATGCTTGAAGACATCATCACAAACAAGTATTGTAGTTTTATAATATATCATCTGTTCATTTGATCCCAACTTAGTTGATGATTGATTTTCTGTTCTGCTGTCAGAAGCCAAACCTGCTAACGCTCAGAGAGCCTCTGGGAGGCCAACAGGCGAAGGAGGAGGTGGAGGAGCAGGTGGAGGGGGGTCAGCAGGAGGAGGAGGAGGAGGAGGAGGAGGAGGAGGAGGAGGAGGAGGAGGAGGAGGAGGAGGAGGAGGAGGAGGGTCGAAACGAGGAGGTCGGAAGGATGAATCCCATTGGTCCAGCCGTTTGCAGAAGGTCAGCGCTGGTGAAAAGCTGGGTTTTGCTCTGTTTTTTTGTAAATCTGGCGCTCTCATTTCAGCACTTATATATATTTTATATATTTTCAGGGGGAGATTCCCTGGGACGACAAGGAGTTTAAAATGTATTTGATCAGCGGTGCTGCTTTCTGGGCCACTGTCACCTACTATTTCTTCCTAAGAGACGGAGGTCGAGAGGTTACCTGGAAAGATTTTGTCAACAACTACCTGTCCAAAGGAGTGGTAAGGAAACCCCCCGAAATCCATAAAGATGTGTCTGTTCTGTTTGAGACAATGACTGAAGTAAATTGTGACATCTAAAAAGAGGGAAGCATGATGATCTTGTGTTTTGTTTGATATTATCTGAAAATAATGAGCTGATTGATAAGCTTTGGTCCCACGGTTGTGATTTGTTTGTCCAACAGGTGGACAGGTTAGAGGTCGTCAACAAGCGCTATGTGAAGGTTGTTTTCAATCCTGGGACGACGCCGGTGGACGGGGTGAGTTGGACTGTGTTTGATCAGCCCTGCTTCCAGTTCCCATGACATTCAGACTGACTGTTTTTTGTGTGTCTCTCACAGCAGTACGTCTGGTTCAACATTGGCAGCGTGGACACGTTTGAGAGGAATCTGGAGACGGCTCAGTACGAGCTGGGCATCGAGGGAGAGAACCGCCTGCCGGTGGTTTATTCCACCGAGAGCGACGGGTGAGGCCCGCCGGTCAGAGACGCTGCTTCCCCAGCACTGCGATTGTGTTTTAATGTGATATTTCCACCTTTTCCAGCACGTTCCTCCTGAGCATGCTGCCGACTGTGCTCATCATCGGCTTCCTGCTGTTCATGCTGCGGCGGGGACCGGCGGGGGCCGGCCGCCCCGGGAGGGGCATGGGCGGCCTGTTCAGCGTCAGCGAGACGACGGCGAAGATCCTGAAAGACGAGATCGATGTGAAGTTCAAAGACGTGGCAGGCTGCGAGGAGGCCAAGCTGGAGATCATGGAGTTCGTCAACTTTCTGAAGAACCCCAAGCAATACCAGGACCTGGGGGCCAAAATCCCAAAGGTGAGGACAAGGATTCAGAAGTATGTTCGGAGTAAAATCTCTTTTGGGAGTCTAGACCAAGATCTCTTTGATTAAACTGGAGTCCAACTAAGTCACGGTTGTCAAACGTATGGCCCTCAGTCCAGAACCGGATTGCTGTTAATATGACAGGATAAAGTTAACTTAGTAATCTTGAGGTTCGGCCTAAGCATGGACTGGCAAGAGAGTCTCCAAATGAAGTGGATAGGATTATCTTCAGAGTATATTAGAACCAGAATTCCTCTGAGTGCAGAGACGACTGCAGATAAATGCTTCAACAACAAACTTGAAGGAAGCCGTGGAACCTCTTCCAGCAGTACTAGGATTACTTCTCGCTCTGAGGCTGGAACTCGGTGTTTCTGTGTTGTTTGTGTATTAGTTGTGTGTTTCATGTCGATGTGTGTTTGTCACATGTGTAGGGAGCCATCCTGACCGGCCCTCCTGGAACCGGGAAAACTCTTCTGGCCAAAGCGACGGCGGGCGAGGCCAACGTGCCGTTCATCACCGTCAACGGCTCCGAGTTTCTGGAGATGTTCGTGGGCGTCGGTCCTGCCAGGGTGCGGACAGATGAATTACGCGTTGAAGAACGCAGACACAGTCAAAAAGCAGACATTCAGATCATTAATTTGATTGCTGACGTCTTTTTCTCTGCAGGTGAGAGATCTGTTCGTCATGGCGAGGAAGAACGCTCCCTGCATCCTCTTCATTGACGAGATCGACGCCGTTGGGCGAAAGCGAGGGCGCGGGAACTTCGGAGGGCAGAGCGAGCAGGAGAACACGCTCAACCAGCTGCTGGTGGAGATGGACGGTGGGTTCATGCCCCCGGGGGTCGTGGAGGAAGGTTGGATCACAGAGGAGTGAGGTCTCACTCTTCTCTGTTCTTCAGGATTCAACACCGCCACCAACGTGGTGGTTCTGGCAGGAACCAACAGGCCGGACATCCTGGACCCCGCTCTGATGAGACCTGGGCGCTTCGACCGGCAGATTTACATCGGTGGGTTTGGTGGCGGTTCGGTTGTTCTTAACGAAGGAGTTTCTGGTTCGGATCAAACCGGAACCTTTTCCTTTCAGGTCCTCCAGACATCAAAGGACGGGCGTCCATCTTTAAAGTCCACCTGCGTCCTCTGAAGCTCGAGACGGAAATGGACAAAGACGCTCTGGCCAAGAAGATGGCTGCACTCACACCTGGTTTCTCAGGTGGGATTTTATCTGTTTCCAGCAGCGAGGCCAGCGTCCACACTGAAATATCGATCAAATCTGAGACACGCCGACGACACATTGATCCGTTTTTATAGCACATGAATGAAACTCAACAGTTCCTCCTCTCTGAGACTGAACGTGTCTCTTCTGCTCTCTGCCCGCCAGGTGCCGACATCGCCAACGTCTGTAACGAAGCCGCCCTGATCGCCGCTCGCCACCTTTCAGACGCCATCAACCAAAAACACTTTGAGCAGGCCATCGAGAGAGTCATTGGAGGTTAGCGAGAAGCCGGACCGCTGAAGCAATGAACCGATCAGAGCGATGAGTTTAAAGCCTGGCTGTCATTTCAACCATTTAAGCATGTCACTGTCATGTTACACGTTGAGAAAGACCTAACCCACTTCATGAACCGGGCTGATCAGCAGTTTTTACTTTGAATATGGACGTGAGTCAAGCAGCTCTTCATATATGTTCCAAACTGCATAATGTTTGACCTTGAAGTTATTTTAACATTCACACCTCCCTCCTATACTAACACACTGATAACCAGAAAGATGGCATGCTGGGAAAGAAAGAATTACACAAATAGCACCCTGGGAAAAAGAATGACGGCTGCAGAAACATTCTGCCGATTGGCTGTTTGGGAAAGGTCGACTCTGATCCAGGTCATGATGCAACAGAGCAGTTGCAGCCAGAGAGTAAATTTCTCTGCGTCTCTGCCGAAGGTTTGGAGAAGAAGACTCAGGTCCTGCAGCCCGAGGAGAAGAAGACGGTGGCGTACCATGAGGCCGGTCACGCTGTTGCTGGATGGTACCTGGAGCACGCCGACCCCTTGCTCAAGGTTTGGTGTTTTGTTGCAATAAACACACGGTGACGTGCCTGTGGTATTGATGTGTGTGACAGTGTGTGACGGCGCGGGTGTCTCCTGCGCAGGTGTCCATCATCCCGCGTGGGAAAGGCCTGGGATACGCTCAGTACCTCCCCAAAGAGCAGTACCTGTACACCAAAGAGCAGCTGCTGGACCGGATGTGCATGACTCTGGGAGGCCGGGTCTCCGAGGAGATCTTCTTTGGCCGGATCACAACGGGAGCTCAGGACGACCTCCGAAAGGTCACCCAGAGCGCCTACGCACAGGTCAGAGGTCGTAGCGCGGGCCTGAGTGGTTTAGCGACGGGCGCTTGAGTGATTTGTCTGCATCGTGGTCTCCGTGCGCTCCCGCAGATTGTTCAGTTTGGGATGAACGCAAAGGTGGGCCAGGTGTCCTTCGACCTGCCGCGGCAGGGCGAGATGGTTCTGGAGAAGCCGTACAGCGAGTCCACGGCTCGCCTGATCGACACGGAGGTCAGGAGCCTGATCAGCGAGGCTTACCAGAGAACGCAGCAGCTGCTCAACGACAGAAAGGCCGAGGTGGAGAAGGTACGGTGGCCCTCACCTTTCTGAGTCACACCAAGTCATTATAGACTCACATCTAGAGAGATGGTTGTAAAAGCAGCAGTTCAGAAGTAAAGTCTTGAATATTTAAGATGAGGAGAGGTTCACAAATAAGAGACAAATTCTGAGATGTTAACAGAAAACTGTTCCCTGCAGTGATTGTCCAGTCGAGTTCAGGAACCTTTCAACTAAACACAGTTCATTATGTAATCCACAAATACAAGTTAAAGCTGATTCATGCGAAGAAAAGAACTGAACTCAATCAGAAATGTCACCGGGACAAAGTCTTCTCTGAGCTTAATAAAGCTCATTTTAAAAGGTCTGCAGAGAAAATGCTGAACTGTTCTGTGATCAGACGCTTTATGAGATTTGTGAAGTATTACGTAACAGTGACATTTATACCAAAACGCACAAAAGGTCAGACCTGTCGTGATTTCTTCTTGACCTTGTTTGTGTGATCTGTGGCTGCTCTGGTGTTTCCCAGGTGGCGCAGCGCCTGCTGGAGAAAGAAGTTCTGGATAAGAACGACATGGTGGAGCTGCTGGGCAAACGCCCGTTTGCCGAGAAGTCGACTTACGAAGAGTTTGTGGAGGGAACGGGAGGCGTGGACGAGGACACCACGCTGCCCGAGGGCCTGAAGGACTGGAACCAGGAGAGGAAGGAGAAGGAGGAGAGCCCCGACGAGCAGGTGGCCCGGCAGATCTCTGGAGGAATGCCCTTTTAAGAACTCAGACGGTGCAGACGAGCAGCTCGGCTCTTTGACACTCTTGTTTTGAATTCTGCACAAGGCAAAAAGCTTTCACCACGACGCGATGCTGAATTCGGTCTCTTTTAGAACAGCCCCCACATGCCCAGAACACTGTCGAAGCCCCGCAGACTTATTGATAAGGTCAAGAACCTTAGAATGGAACCGGTTGGATCCAGATACCGAACTGCCGATTCATCTCTGTTCTGATGGAGGCACATTGTGGATCTGCTTTGGAGGCATCGTCTCTCCATCTTCCCTCAAATGTCATCTGATTCATTCATTCATTCATTCATTCATTCATTCTCTCAAGAACAAGCCATCACGTTCTGGATTATAAATTCACCACAGAACTGTTGGTGCCTCACTCTGCTGCAGGTTTCTGACGTATTGAACCTTTAAAACGCGACGGCTGCTTTCTCGGATCGGGTTTCTGTTGATGCGGCAGATGTGGCTCTGGGCGATTAGAGCTTTGAGCTTCATCTCAGGCCTTCTTGATACAGCGTTCTGCCTCTCGTATTTCACCATCTCCTGCAGGAACGTTCTCGCCGTCAGACTGAACTATGAGAGAACTCCTTCATTTCTGCTGCTTCGTCTTTTTACAGGGTTCTCCTCCAGGCCTGCCCCTGCCCCGGGGAGCGATGAGGTCTCTTCTGTGGCCGTAGAGCTGCTTCAAGCTTGTATTTATGGTTCATCTGGTAGTTTCAGCAACACTTTCTGCAGCACACAGTCTATTCAAACATCTGAAATCAGTCAGCTTCGTGTGTTATCTACAGTTATGGTTAACTTTTATCTTCAGGTGCCTCATGAAATCATATGCGGTAACCATGACAGCTATGATATAAAGCGTTAGCAGCGCGGGTTGAAGCGGCTCTCATACCACACAAGGACTTTGCTGATCAGACATTGATTATTTATTGATCAGTCGTCACTAGCATGCTGTATAATGTGCAGCTGGGTGTCCGCTCTCGTTGTAAACATGTAATATGATGTGAAATAACCAAAAAAAAAAAACATGTAAATGTGTGTTCTGTTTAATGATTCAGATGTTTTAATAAAGTCAGAGAAACTGTCAGTTTATTCCATGTCGTATGGAGGGATCCAACCATCCATCCATCTTCTGTGCCACTTAAGCCGCAATATCGGATCACCAATTAAACTGCAGGTTTTCAGACTGCAGAGGAAAACAGAGTAGCCAGAGGAAACCCACGCATGCAAGGGGAAAACATGCAATCTCCACACAGAAAGGCCCCTGGAGATATTTGAATCGATGACCTCTTTTAATCAAAAAGATATTAAATGGGACTTAAAGACAGTCTTGCATCTGATTTCAAAATGTTGACTGTCAAAAACCTAGACACTACACATGATAAACTAGTTAGTGTACCATAGAAAGAAAGAGGGGGGAATAAAAAGACAAATTGTTGTCTTTTTATTTTTTTGACGTTCGTTTGGGCCGGAAAGACGTCAGATGTGTCACGGATGCTGGGACTAACGCAGAGACCCGACAGCTCCGGTACAGACATCTGAGTAATAAACAGCTTATTCGTCCTGCGAAGCGACCTAGAGAACCGAGCCGGAGAACCGAGGCGGAGACCCGGGGAGCTGAGCTGCATGGCGGCGGCCGTCACTGCGGTACGACCCGGGAGGGAGACATGCTAAGCTAACGGAGCCAGGAGAGTCACCGGTGTTTCAGATAAACTGGTCCCCGTGTCAACTGCTGACCGGCTTCCTTTCGTGTCTCTTGTTACTGCTTGTAACAGTAGGTGTATAAATTCGGAGCTTTGCTGGGTAACGCAGGTTAATAGCATTTCCAGTGAAGGTTGAACAGATTTCCGTCGAGTTTTTAACAGCTGCTGCGACCGGTAGCAACAAGAGATGCTGAAGTAAGACGGTCACCAGTCAACAGGGCAACCAGTTAATCCGACACACCGGGCAGATGTGTCTGAACATCAGCAGACTTCTGATTAATTTATCACTCTTTATTTCCATTAATTATCTATCCCTAACAACAAATACGTTCACTACCATCACATTGTATGCTCAGATATAATAAACATTTGGTGTACATTTATGTTTCCATCAGAAGACAGGGGTGTGTTTGTTTTGCTCACAGGGAGGGCCAGCTCTCATCATGGAGAATGGACCGAGCATCACCACCAAGCTGGGGCTGCCGCCGCTCACCCCCAACCAGCAGGAGGCGCTACAGAAGGTCTCACTTGTCCACATAACATAAAACTGTATAAATGCAATTTTATTTCAAAGTGTTGATTCAGGTTCGGCTGTGGGACACAAGCGTGTGTTGACAACACTGATTTTATTTCATTTTACAATGCACAGAGTGTCCCCAATTTCAGTTCCTCAGCAGCTTTTCTCCAGCTCAGACACTGTGGCAGCCAGTGGCAGTTCAGATACGGGTGGTCTGCATGCTGTGGAGGTTTTTGGACAAACCTATCGGATCAAAAGTTTCACTAGGTGAACAAGGACAAAGCTGCCTGTGCTTTGATGTGGAGACTTTGGATGCAAGACAAGCGTCAACTTAAAATACTCATGTCTGTTTTGGCACAGATCAGTCAATTTTTGAACTGGAAGCTCATCGGCGTGTTCTTAAACTTCACGGAATTCTAAAATTTATTTCATATTTATTCAGACAGATTTCTTCCAAAGACATTTGAACTGTTTATCCCAGAGATGTCGAACACATTTCAGTTCAGGGGTCACAGTCAGCCCAATGTTTCAGTGTGTCCTGGGCCATAGCCACATTAACGGTTTGATGAGTAGCAAGGTTGGTGATGAGTCGAAAAAAGACAGACCGAAATATCTTTGAAATCTGAAAGATTCTACTTACTACGACTACGTTCCTATTTGGATTTCCAATGTCAGCTTCATATAAATCATCTTTGACTTCTAAAGTCAGTATAATTGATGAATTTCACTTCTACACACGTGGAAATCCAGCTGTTCTCGATTGGCCTCTTCTTTTGCCAGCTATTTTGTTGTTAAAGACTACATCCACAAGACATTGTTGCATATAGATCCAGGGTTGCTGCTGTGATGAGTGTGTTCATCTTAGCTTCCTCTGGCTTTTCAAATTCTCTCTTTCAAATTTGACAACAGTGTGATCTTTTTTTTCCAATGTCTTCTATACCTCCCCTGAGCTGTGGCTGGCTGTTCTTGTGCAGGCGAAGAAGTATGCGATGGAGCAGAGCATCAGGAGCGTCCTGGTCAAGCAGACGATGGCTCAGCAGCAGCAGCAGCAGCAGCATCAGCATCAGCTCAGCAGCCTACAGGTAGCTCTGGCCTCAGACGCCACGCTGAGACGCTCAGCTGAGAGTTCCTGTTGACATCCCGGTTCCGCTCTCTGTGCCTCAGATGGCGTCACTGACGATGGGTCTGGGAGACGCTCTGTCTCCTCTGCAGTCGGTGAGTACGCGCCCCGACGCGGCGCCGTGTTGTTGACTCGCCGGCGGTGCGGTGGCTGACACGGCGTGTGGCGTTCAGGTGGCGGCTCAGCGGCAGAGAGCTCTGGCCATCATGTGCCGCGTCTACGTGGGCTCCATCTACTACGAGCTGGGCGAGGACACCATCAGGCAGGCCTTCGCCCCCTTCGGACCCATCAAGAGCATCGACATGTCCTGGGACTCTGTGACCATGAAGCACAAGGTCTCTCTCACACACACACAAACCCCAACAAACACAACCCTTTCAGATCAGGGCCAAAGACACACTGATGGTAACGAAACACTGCCACCCAGTGCACAAGAGTGTAATTACAAGACATTTGCTGTGTTCTGCACACGCTGCAGGTTCCCGGTGTTTGATCCTGCTCTTGGTCCCTGCAGGGTTTTGCCTTTGTGGAGTACGAAATGCCCGAAGCCGCGCAGCTCGCTCTGGAGCAGATGAACTCGGTCGTCCTCGGAGGAAGAAACATCAAAGTGAGTCCACCATCACAGGAAGCGTGAGACAGCCGCCGTGGCGTGTTGGTGACGTCCTCGTCCCCTCTCAGGTCGGGAGGCCCAGTAACATCGGCCAGGCGCAGCCCATCATCGACCAGCTGGCGGAGGAAGCCCGGGCCTTCAACAGGATCTACGTGGCATCGGTTCACCCCGATCTGTCCGACGACGACATCAAGAGCGTGTTCGAGGCCTTCGGGAGGATCAAGTCCTGCATGTTGGCCCGGGAGCCGACCACAGGGCGCCACAAAGGCTACGGCTTCATCGGTGAGGCCGCTTGATTTGTAGAGGTGGAAGAAAAGCCGCTGGCAGCGGTACAGCCGAGTGGAGCTTGTTGGTTTTGTGTCTCCAGAGTACGACAAGCCCCAGTCCTCTCAGGACGCCGTGACGTCCATGAACCTGTTCGACCTCGGGGGTCAGTACCTGCGGGTGGGGAAGGCCGTCACGCCCCCCATGCCCCTGCTCACGCCCACGACGCCCGGAGGACTTCCCGCCGCCGCCGCCGTGGCTGCCGCCGCCGCCACCGCAAAGATCACGGCTCAGGTGTGTGTCAGAGCTCCACCTCGGTGCCGCTGAGCGCCGCCCACTGCAGGCGCTGGTTTCACGGCCTGATGATTTGTCTGGCGGGTGGTTCAGGAAGCGGTGGGGGCGTCGGTGCTGGGAGCTCTGGCCGGACCGGCGCTCCTGGCCCAGCAGCTGGGAGGACTCCCTCACGCCGTCATGGCCGCCCAGGCGCCGGGTGTCATCACAGGTAGGATCACTGTCCAGCCTCAGACATGAAACCCCCCTCAAAACGCCAAAGACACGCTGCTGCCACCCCAACAACGATTTCACGTCATTTTTTTCCTGGTTTTGTTCGTTGATTTGCTGTTTTGAACATCGGTGGTAGAGATCTCATGCTAATCGACCAGGAAACTGTAAATCAGATAAACTCTGCCAAGAGTCTGAGGGAAATGTGTCGAGCCGCCGCCGCCATCTCTCAGACGTCAGCTCACCTGCGTTCCGGAAGTAGTTTGCATCTCCACTAATAGTTTTTCTCTTTTATCCTTTGTTTCTCTCTTTGTTTTTCTCTCTTCCTCCCCCCTCCTCCCCCTTCTCCATCCCCAACATTTGCACCGACAGTGACCTCTTAGCCCCTCCCCTTTTGCTGCACACTGACCAACCCAGTGAAGAGGACTTGTCTCTTGCCCCTCCCCCTTATCATAGCCCCTCATTCCTATTGGCCTGTGAGTCTCGGCTGCTGTGCGATTCGTGGAAGTTTCACTCATGTGGTACACTTGCACACACCTCAAGGCGGGGGGAGGGGGAGTCAGCGGGGACCGCCTCCGGCCCGGCTCACCCGCCTCTCCCTCCCGCTGTGCTCTCGTGTGTTGCAGGTGTGACCCCGGCTCGAGGCGGCATGCCCCAGGTGGGCCTGGTGAACCCGGTGCTGGCCACGCCCCTGCAGGCGGCGCTGTCCTTCGGCTCCGAGGCGAGGAGGAAGGAGGAGGAGCAGCAGCGTCAGCGGGACGGGGCGGCCGAGGCGCTCGGCGAGCACGAGCACGTGAGCATCAGCGGCAGCAGCGCCCGACACATGGTGATGAGGAAGCTGCTGCGCAAGCCGGAGGTGGGTGTGAAGCTCCGCCCAGTTTCATGTAAACGGGGCCTGAAGGACTGACTTCCATCTTCCAAAGTAAAACTGGCATTATCTGAATCATGCCTCTTTTTATTCAGCCGATCATTCAGCTTTGCTGTCGTCCTGAACCTTAACCTGAACCCGACCGTCTCCCTGTGTCCCATCAGTCCACCGTCATGGTCCTGAGGAACATGGTCGGCCCGGACGACATCGACGACGACCTGGAGGGCGAGGTGACGGAGGAGTGCGGGAAGTTCGGCCGGGTGAAGCGGGTCATCATCTACCGGGAGCGGCAGGGCGAGGAGGTGGACGCCGACGTCATCGTCAAGATCTTCGTGGAGTTCTCGGAGGCGGCGGAGATGAACCGGGCCATCCATGCACTGAACCAACGCTGGTTTGGCGGACGGAAGGTGTCGGCCGAGGTTTACGACCAGGCCCGGTTCAACGGCAGCGACCTGTCAGCGTGAACTCCCAGAGTCCCCTTCTCAATGCCATTTCAAGATTTTCAAACTTTTAGTTTCCAGAGAAATGTTTTCTCTTCTCCTTTCAGTGCAGGACTGACAGCAGTCCACAGTTTGTCCTGCTCTCAGCTGAACTCAGCTTGTTTGGATCCAGTGGAGATGGAAATCAGCAGGCAGTAAATGTTTCAGTGTGACGGTGGCTGGACACAATGTACCTGCTGGTATGGTGCATTCAGGGACACGGACAACGTGAACGGTCCAGAATAATGTTCAGCAGAGACATTTGGATTTTATGAACTGATGTTCCTAAAAGCACCACCCTGCTCTGTGGCACTGGGTTCTGTTCTCCAGGTTACCGACGGCCTGCTGCAGAGCGTTCTGCACAGGTGTAATTCAGAGTTTTGAGCGTTAAACACAGAAAACATGTAAATAAAACTTTTTTTTAAAACTTGTGTGTCATTTTTCTGCAGTTTGCTTGACAACTTTTAAAAACACAGGTTACTATGAGATGAGTGTTAACTTCAAATCGAATTATGAACCGAATAAAGAACTGCTGTGTTCATTAAATTCTTTAATATGTTTTCACTTTATAAAAAATGATGCATCAGATTTTTTTTTAATCTAGGGAATTAAATATGTGGGAGTGTTGAGAAAAACAAAACTATTAAATAAAAAAGGGACTAATATAGTTTGAGGAAATGGAAAAAATTAAAAGGCCAATTGTGAGAAAACTAAAGAAAAAACTGAAAATTAAAAGGAAAAAAATGTTGGTCAATCTACAATAGCTCTAAACATTATGAGAGGCTTTAAACAAATAAATAACTAATGAGGCAAAAATAGCTAAGATGAAAAAAAAATGGCTAAAACTGAGAAGTCCATGATTCATCTTTAAAATTGGCCACAAAAAGTTCAACTCTGTGCAAATTGTACCAATCATAGTCATGAAGTGATCCGTGTACGGTGGCTCGCGGGGCTCATTCCTCTTTGCGGTCGTTGTACGGTAGCCCACGAGGCTCAGTCAGTCCGCGCTGCGCCGCCGCTCGTGCTGACGATGGGAGACGTTCTCTGCGAAGAGCTCGAGGATCTGGTTCACTTCTCGGTGCACGACCTGCCGTCGCGAGGCTATGTGGTCATGGAGGAGATCAGGCGCCAGGGGAAGCTGTGTGACGTTACTCTCAAGGTGAGGACGGCGGCGCGCGGGGGGGGCTTCGGCGAGCTAGCCCGCTAGCTGACAGCTAGCTGCTAACGGCGCTAGCGGACGTGCTAACAGGCTAACCGCGGAATATGACGGGACTAACCGAGACCGTGACGAACCCCGGGAGGGGGAGCGGGTTCGGTCCTGTTACGAGGGGACCTTTGACCCGCCATGAAGCCCACGGTCATTGACCAGCCTATCAGGGGGGGTCACGTGGTTATTAAAGTTCCTGACGTCAGAGGGAAATGTCAGTTTGGTTGATAGTCAGGTAATGGAACAATCATTAACCTGATCGCACCGGAGCAGAGGGGAGGTGAAGCGGCGCCGTGTCTGATCAGCTGTTCGCTCTCACCCTCAGCATCACTCAGACTCTCTGTCCTCTGAGCTGAGTCGCTCCAATCCTCTTAATGTCTCAGGATTCAGTTTGCTGAATCTGCAGCAGATATTAAACCTGCCAGCCACAGCTGAGAACCTCTGCTCAGAGGTCATGGAGGTGGTGGAGGACAGGTCTCCAGTCCATCATAGGACAAGCACACAGAGAGAACATGCAAACTCCACACTCAGAAGCCCGGCCAGTATTTGTAAAAGATGAGCGTGAGTGTGAGCGCTTGTCATGTCTCCAGGTGTCTGTTTATGTTGTTGGGCCTCATCCTGCCAGCAGCCGCTGTTTCCAAACATAACTTTCTTCCTGTATTCACTGTTAAACTTAGAACAACACAGGAGTCCTGATGTTTTCCTGTCTGGTCTGGTTTCCTTCTGCTGCCGGGTTTTGTTTTCTAACCTCCCCTTGTCCCCCTGTCTGCAGGTGGGGGATCACAAGTTCAGCGCCCATCGGATCGTGCTGGCCGCCTCCATCCCGTACTTCCACGCCATGTTCACCAACGACATGGTGGAGTGTAAACAGGACGAGATCCTGATGCAGGGCATGGACCCCAGGTGAGCGCGACCAGGACACACTCCTCCGTACCAGACGGTAACCGCGCTGAGCGCCGGTCAGTCAGCACGCTCTTTAAAACTGGCGAGACTGGTGTAACGGATTCTGGCTGCTGCAAGCCGCAGAACCAGTCAGAGTCAAGGAAACAGTGCAGTCAACCCGGTGTGTCCAGTTTAACGCGTGTGCGTGTGTGTGTGTCTCCTGCAGCGCTCTGGAGGCTCTGATTAACTTTGCGTACAGCGGCCACGTGGCCATCGACCAGCAGAACGTGCAGTCCCTCCTGATCGGCTCCAGCTTCCTGCAGCTGCAGAACGTCAAGGACGCCTGCTGCTCCTTCCTGCAGGAGAGGTCAGTGCGCCGCTCGCTCTCTTCACGTGCACGCCCAATCCTCACAGCACGGCGAGAAGCAGCGCAGGACACGGCCCCTTCAGCCTCTTGTGTGGTTCTTCAGGCTACATCCCAAGAACTGTCTGGGCGTGCGGCAGTTCGCGGAGACCATGATGTGCACGACGCTGTACGACTCGGCCAGCAGCTTCCTCCACCAGCACTTCGTGGAGGTGTCGGTGTCCGACGAGTTCCTGGGCCTGAGGACGGAGGAGGTGCTGGAGCTGGTCGGCTGCGACGAGCTCAACGTGAAGGCGGAGGAGCAGGTGAAAGGCTGGAGAGAGGCCGGCCTTCTGCACGAGGCGCTCACACTTCGTGTGTTTTTACGTTACTGTTCATGCTTGAAAACCACAGAATCGCAGCATAAGCATCATATTTCAGCTCATGATTGAACCGTTATTCGTTAGCATTCCTCATTCTGATGAGCTGAAAGGCTAGCGACTCCCAGGAGTATGTTAACAACTGATGCTTTGGAAAAGTTTCTTGGTAGATATTGAGCAAAATATGTTGAAATGATGAGAATGAGTGAAGATTTTGATATTAGTTGAACTGTGTTTGGGAGAGACTCATCCAGACCTTTACGTCTTTAAGACAAACTTCTAGTTTGACGAGTTGATCAGTGTCGTCTGGTTTCGGGGGTAAATAGGCATGTGTGTCATCGCATAACAATGGGAGTTAATGGAGTGGATAATCACTCCTGGAGGGATTCCAACTCTAAAATACTGAGATTATCTGTGCTGATCACAGCAGCTCTGCAGCCACTTCGAAATGCTTCTGTTCTCCGCTGAGCTGAGGCACGAAATTATCATTCAGGCTGAGAACGCATTGATAAACATTGGATATGCATGTGATGCTCGGTACCTTTAAAGATCTTCACCTGTTTGCAGGTGTTTGAGGCGGTGCTGGCCTGGGTTTACCACGACCGAGACCGGAGAGAGACCTTGCTCCCGGAGCTGCTGTCCAAGATCCGCCTGCCTCTGTGCCGACCCCAGTTCCTGTCGGATCGCGTCCAGCAGGACGAGCTGGTGCGCTGCTGCCACAAGTGCAGGTGAGATCCGGCAGAGCCGCCCGCCGCCGAGCCCGACCGTTCAGGCTTCTGCTCACGTCAACGCGACCTCTAACCCCCCGTCAGAGACCTGCTGGACGAAGCCAAAGACTTCCACCTGATGCCCGACCGAAGACCTCACCTGGCCGCCTTCAAAACCCGACAGAGGTGCTGCACGTCCATCACGGGCCTCATCTACGCCGTGGGAGGCCTGAACAGCTCGGGTACGGCGCCCGCCCGCTGCCTCAGAGCCCGGGTGGAGGACGCCGCTGACGGAGCCTGTCCTTTCGTCCTGCAGGAGACTCTCTAAACCTGGTGGAGGTGTTCGACCCCATCGGGAACTTCTGGGAGCGCTGCCAGCCCATGAGGACGGCTCGCAGCCGCGTCGGCGTGGCCGTCGTCAACGGGCTGCTCTACGCCATCGGCGGATACGACGGCCAATCCCGGCTCAGCACGGTGGAGGTTTACAACCCGGAGACGGACAACTGGACTCGAGTGTCCAGCATGAACAGTCAGCGCAGGTTGCCACGACAACAAAGCCAATAAACGCAATCATCAGTATGTTTCACATCAGTCTGAGTAAATCATTAAAGAGGAGTGTGTTGCTGTTTTCAGCGCCATGGGAACCGTGGTGATCGACGGACACATCTACGTCTGCGGCGGCTACGACGGGAAGTCGTCCCTGAACTCAGTGGAGTGTTACTCCCCCGAGACGGACAGGTGAGCTGCCCCATGGTTCAGGACGGCGCCGCGGCACGACTCAAGGCTCCGTTACAGTTTACTGACGACGTCTCAGCCTCGGCTGTCACTTTCATTTAACACCCTCTGTTATCAGAAGAATCATATTAATAGGAAATATCTACAATCGTGCATTAAAAATATTTCGAAAAATGATGACTACTTAAAAGACAGAAATGTCGATTAAATAACTTCCAATACTTTTTTTTTTAGATTTAATTTTTTTTTACTAATTTTTCTGCATAAATCTCTTAAACTTTTATAGCAAAACCTACACATTTCCTTTAAAATTTGAGGATTTTAACCTTAAATTAGACTTAATATTTACATTTAAAATGTCAGCTTTATTAATATACATTAATGTTGTTATTAATTCAGGAAATTTAAGAATTAATAATTTATTCTGCATAAGAAATGTTCGGGTTTTTTTTTCCCTAAATCAGTTTTTTTATGGGTCAAAAATTTACCAAAATATTAACATTCCATTTTCTTTTTTGCATAGCATCAGATTTTAAGTTTAGTGAGAATAACGTTTTCAAGTGAAAAAGGTAAACTTTCATAGCTTTTCGGGGGTCTGTTTACACTGAAAACGCAACTTTTTGAGAACAACTTCCAAGGTTGAACTTTTTTTAAAATGTTCGTCTCTGTGGAAATGCAACTTTTCTCAAAATGCACCTCGACCACAGTCAATGCAGCGATGCTTGTAGTGATGGGCTGTGCCGCTCCGCAGATGGACGGTGGTGACGGAGATGAGCGCCAGCCGCAGCGCCGCGGGCGTGACGGTGTTCGACGGGCGGATCTTTGTGTCGGGCGGCCATGACGGCCTGCAGATCTTCAACACGGTGGGTGTGACGGCGCTCAGAAGCAGTGCGACTGCCGGGGTCGGCGTCTCCTTTAACACTGTGCTTCCTGCAGGTGGAGTACTACAACCACCACACCAACCGCTGGCACCCGGCGGCGGCCATGCTCAACAAGCGGTGCCGCCACGGCGCGGCGGCTCTGGGCAGCCACATGTACGTGGCGGGCGGCTACGACGGCTCGGGCTTCCTGAGCGGCGCTGAGGTGTTCAGCTCGGCGTCGGGCCAGTGGAGCCTCCTGGTGGCCATGAACACGCGGCGCAGCAGGGTGTCGCTGGTGTCCACGTCGGGCCGCCTGTACGCGGTCGGCGGGTACGACGGACAGTCCAACCTCAGCTCGGTGGAGATGTACAACCCCGACACCAACCGCTGGACGTTCATGGTGCAGATGGTGAGTCACGAGGGCGGCGTGGGCGTCGGCTGCATCCCGCTGCAGCCCGCCTAAGCCGTCCGATCGCGGCTGAGGATCCACACCCTGCTGACGGCCGCGAGCGGGCACCGGCGCCCCCCGGCGGCGTCCTCTGAGCTTTATCGGTACGGCGGACTCGCCCGGGCCTCCTCGGGCCCGCGGGTTTCTGGGTACATTGTAGAGCTGCGCCGTAGAGGCTAGCTGCTAGCATGGCGCTGCTAGTGCGCGTGCGGACTGTTATTTTTGATTTTTCTACTTGATTGAAACGACCAACAGGAAGTGACTTTCTCCCAAACGAAGCTGCTGACTTGAAACAGAACCACCACTCCGATCCGCTTTCTGGGACCCGGCTCACTGTGTTTCTGATCCTCTGGGATCCGACCGGCGGCGCCACGGACGCCTGAAGAAGACGACAGACGCAGGGAACAAGTGATTTGAAACCACTGAAACATGGGAGGCAGAGTAAAGACCTGCAGAGCCTCAGCTGAGCCTTTCCTGATGGAGGGAAGTCGGAGCAGACGCTCTCGGCCCCAAGTGTTCCCCGCTTTGATTATGGGAGATGTACAGTCTGAAGAGATGTGAAGAGGCTCAGATGGTTTGTTCAACACGTCCTCACATATAAAATCTAATGATCCAATTATGTAACTTAATGAATCAGTGACACAGTGAAGTTTAATCCGTCCGGAAGAGGTTTGCAGTGGCAGATTTCGGCTCCTCGCAGGTTTTGCTTCACGTTTATCCAGGCCGGTGCGTCTCGTCCACCCGGTGCCTTGTTCCCGTCCCTCAGCTGTGTCTCCCGGCTGACAGCAGGCCGGTGTTTCATTCAGCTTCTGAACACTTGGATCAAACTGCTGAGAGATTTCTGGCTCTTTGCTAATATCTAAGATCTGAAACCATCATTTTGACAACAAGACGATCATTTCATGGAGCATTAGGCAACGCAGATGAGATCGATTTTGTTTGATTATTATTTAATCTCTGAAGAAGGCCAATAATTCAGTTATTCTCATAAGAATAAGTTTCTCATAAGAAGTTGGCCCTCTTTTGGCTTATTTATTGGAATTTTTTCTTGAAGATATATCAATAATCAGAATTCAGCACGTCTCAAATTTTGCTTATTTTGAGCACAATAAGCTATTTGAGCTGGAAACTAGACGAACACACACTGAGACCTGCTGACGTGACTCAGCCTGAATGGAAACGGTTTCTTTCACGAGAACAATCTGCTGTACGCTTTCAAAAAGATACATCCGTTTTGTTTCTTCCATAATTACTACTTTTTAGTCTTTGTGTGAATGACGATGGTGAATGTCAACCTTCGTGTTAAAACTTCATCATGTTGAATTTGTTTTCAAGACAATTTTACAATAAAATAAAACCATTAAGGAGTTGATGCAGGCAAAAACATGTTGATTTATTCTTTCTCGGCCCAGTTTTCAGAGATTAGGATCGTTATTTTCTGTGATAAGTTGCATTGCTCTGTGTCATTTCAGGACAGGAAACTGCTTTTGACTCCTGATGCTCCAGTTTGGACAGAATGTGAAATCATGCAGTAAACAAATAAAACGACCACAGTTCAGTAAGAGAACAGTCCACAATCAGTATGTCATCAGTAAAGCCTGCACAGTGAACAGTTTTCTGTGCTGTGATTGATGGATTTTTTTGAGTACAGTTAGGGTAGCGGCCTCAGCTGTTTTCAGTCAGAACTGATGATTCACACCAAAACACATTTTATAAAAAATCCTGTTCCCATCAGTTCCCTTTCATTTCATTTTAGTTGGAGTTGAGCGATGTTGTTTTCCAGCCATGAAAGGCCTAAAAACCTCCTCGGAGTGCTGTGGAATGAACACTTGGGGCTGTGTTTGTTTTTTCTTTAGTCGTCCGGCTCCGGTTTGCTGCTGTTTCCTTCAGCTCGCCTCAGAAACCTGATGAGAAACTTTTCCAGAGCTTTCGGCCGATCACACGCTCTTCCACGGCAGGTCGATGAGAGCCGGTTGAAAGCTCCAAAAGAGACTTTTAAAAATATCAAAATAAATCAGATGTGTGTTTACGTTGGATGGTGTCGCAGATCGAAGCCTCGGTCGTCGTCTGTGATCGATACCTTTTATTTTTATGGATTAATTTATGATTTATTTGTTTTTCTTCTTTGTGGACCAATAAAGAGGAAGTTTGTAAAACCTGCCGTGTCTTTTATTCAATCAGAAAGCTCCATCAGATTCACTGTCATTCAGTTTTATTCATACAGTCCCAAAACATCCCATGTCACATCGCTGTAAAGTCACCCTGGTTTGTGAACTCTGGTGGGAAACGTCCACAGAAGCCGTCAGTCTGCGTCAGAGCCTCCACCAGAGGTCACTGTCCTGGAGGGCTGGAGGGGCCTGGAGCCTCAGGCTGGGGCTCTGGAGCAGCAGGAGCTGCTGGTGCCACAGGAGCAGCAGGAGCTACAGCACCGACCTCAGGCACATTTGAACATCTGCACAGGGAGGACGATCAGTCAGCCACAATGTTGTGTTTATTCTAATCCTTCACAGACAGGAGCGTTTCTACCAGTGATGGGTGGAGGGCTCCACCTCCACCTCTTATCTTCTCATATGAACCCTGGAAACTACTGAGAAAGTGATATGAGCTCCAGGCTTTCATAATGAGGGTAATTATAACAGCATTCAGGATTCTGCCTGACTTTCCCCAAAGGACCTTTTTTTTTTAAAGGCTTAACTTGCCTTGAGTTTTGCTCAATAAGAATTATCTAACAAAAAAAAGATTGTTTGTGCACAATTTTCCAGAGCTACTGTTGCTCTGCACCACTTTTCTCTCCTAATCTGTCTCGAAGTTGTTGATTACATTTTTCTAAATTTCAAGTTCATTGAAGTAAATATTTTCACGAACCGTCTTTGTTTTTTCACTAATTTTGTGATGTAGTTACCAGCTGTACTTGTCAAGATGCTCGACACAACTAATGATATAATAGTCAATCCATTGAAAAATGTGACTATTTTGGGTGTAACAAAGCAAAAAATAAATAATTTTCATGAGATTCAGGATTTCTCATCGAAAACTTGAGGGCCCGTCAAAGTAACGCACAGATTTTTTTTTCTTTAATATCATTTAGATGTCGTTTAATTTATTTTTAACCTTTCCAACCACTTGCACACATGAGATCTCAGTGGTGTTCTATTCATAAATCATTTCAAATCCTGTCTCCTGTGTGCCAGCACTGCTGCTGTCATCATTACAATGACCACTGGGGGGCGGCAGAGTCCCTGTTCACCATATTTCTTGTTACTGATGAAACCAGACTCGCTGGGTGACTCACGGCGTCTCGGCGGGCTGGAAGCGGCTCTCCTCGCCGTCCAGGATGCCGTGGTACATGCTGATCTCCTGCTCCAGCCGCTGCTTGTTGCTGAGCAGCGTGTCGTAGTCCCGCCGCTGCTGCTCGATCTCGCCCCTCACGTCGGCCAGCTCCGCCTCCAGCTTGGCCACCACCGAGCCCAGGTTCTGCAGCTCCATGTCGTGCCAGTGGCGGGCGTCGCCCAGCGAGTTCTCCAGACCGCGTTTCTGCGGGACGACGTCACGTTAGAGGCTCATAGAAACCAAGCCGCTCGCCAAACCTTCCACGCGCATCTCACCAGGGCTCTGATGGACTCGGTGTCAGCCTGCAGCCTCTGGATCTTGCAGCCCGTGTCGCTGCACTCGGACTTCAGCGCCTCCACCTGCTCCTCCTCAGGACTCAGCCTTCTGCTCACACACTGCGCCTCCTGCAGACAGTCGGCGTTCAGACGCTCCAGCAGAACGGACCGTGGGCACAGCTGAGCGGGACGCAGACCTCACCTTGCACTCCAGGTAGCTGTCGGTCTCGGCGCGGCTCCTCTCCATCACCTTCTCCCAGTGGCTCCGGATGTAGGCCAGGATCTGGTCCAGACTGGTCTCGATGGGGGCGTCGGGTTCGTCCACCTCGCGTCCCGCCATCTGGTTGTAAAGGACCCGCACGTCCTGCAGGAGGAGACGGTGCTTCAGCCCTGCAGGACTTCACTCAGAACTCAGCTGACCTTTGGCTGTTAGACGACGCGGCCTGATGAGACCTGCTCGTGGTTTTGTTCCAGGCTGCGCAGCTCAGCTCTCATGTTCTCCATCTGATCCTCCAGCTCCGCCTTGGTCAGGTTGGCCTCATCGATCACTCTGTAGAGAGAGCTGATCTCCTCCTCCACCGCCCTCCTGAAGGGCTGCTCGTTCTCATACCTGCAGGGAGACGTAAGTAAAGTTGTGCCTCAGCTCTTAAATTTTAAAGTAACCATGTTTTTAAATTTCAACAGTGTGCTTCTTGCATGAAAGACTGTCAGCATTGGACCATTTTACCACGTTAGATAAGTCCCAGACATCAAATCTTAGAACAAAGGCTGAAGTGCTCTCTCTACTGTGGTATCACTCATAAACAGACCTTCCAAAGGGAAACATGCACCACTAGACCTCCTCCCCCTGCAGGTGGAGCCACATGTCACTACGCCTCCTCCTGCTGCAAAGGAAACAGCCTAAACATGACTTCATCCTCCTGCAGGAGGAACCACATGTTTCTCCACTCTGTAATCCTCCAGGGAGAACCACACTCATCCCTATGACCTGCAGGAGTCATGCATCACTCCTCACTCTCCTCCTACAGGGATGGCCTCGTGCTCACACAGCTGCTCCTCCTGCTGGGAGAACGATATACATCCACACCTCCTCCTCCAGGAGAGTTTTAAAAACACCTTCTCCTCCTCAAAGAGAAAAAGACATGGTATGAAATTCATATTCCTCCATTAGAAAAAATGCCACTTCTCTGAGGACAGGATAAGACAGTACTCCAGCTTCTCCTCACGAGGGCAGGATGCACCCTGGACTGATCGCCAGTCCGTCACAGAGCGGAGAAACAGACAACCACACACACCCACAGTCACAGCTAGAGGCAAATCGGGGTCACCAGTTAAGTTCACTTACACGTTTGGTTTTTTTGGACTGTGGTAGACAACCAGAGCAGGAGCTAATCAAACCCATCGGCCCAATAAAGGTTCATTTTTCTAGGTCAGGCCAAAAAAAGCCAAACACACTAGGTAAAAAGAGGTCATAGCATGGGAGGGTTTGTGGCAGCATCAGTCCGCTCCGTAATTAGTCAAGCGTTGCTCTTTTAAACGCTCACTTGTTGCTGTCACATTTTCTTCCCCGCTGCTTTGCTGATGATGCTCAACTCTTCTTATCGTGAACATCAGACTATGTGGTGTCCCAGTGCGTTTGTCCTCATGTTACCTCTACAGCTCAGCCTACATAAACACCGATGTGCACTGTGCTGTTTCAGCTGTTTTAGTCATGTTTGTTGCTTGTTTGCTGATTTCTCCTCTCATATCAAACTCATCAAGGTTGGCAGTAAAGTCAGATTAGAACAACCACAATGAATGAAACTCTCTATTATCCCACGAAATCTTTCTTTGTTTAGATTCATCTATGGTTGACTGACTGCTGTGAAAGGCAGCAGTGAGCTGAGATAATATGATGTATATATTAGTTAAATTATTTAAAATAAGTTTGTTTCTTGTAAGCTTGGTTCAGATAAAGGCATCAGCTATGTGAACGTGTGGAAGTTTGACCTTCTCAAGTTCCCACATTCAGCTGATTGATGATCAATCAGCCTGGAGGTGTTCGAGCTCTACCTGTCCTTGAAGTCCTCTGCGTTGGCCTGTACGTTTTCAGTCTGCAGCATCAGCCGGGCGTTATCCAGGATGGCCTCACTGACCTGCGGAAAGCACAGGAAGACAGAGCTCAGAGCAGAGCCTCCTGCTGTTTGGTGGCTCTGGTGTCAACTCCTCAGGTAACTGTGGACGGTCTCAGGTGTGTCTTGGGGTTGACTCCTCAAAGGTGATTCACACACATGATAGTGGTGGTCAGAGCAACTGAAAATGCAACTTTTGGAAAAAGGTTCCTATCGAGGAACTTCGAGAACATGATCCAAGTCCATCTCAGTATAAATGTTTGAAAATGTAACTTTCTGAGAAGGCCTGGCCTCCGTCTCCTTGTAGACAGCAGAAACGCTGCCACAGTGCTTTGGTATCATGGCTGTGGTGAACAGTTCCTCTACACACGCATCAGCAGATGGACAACCGCAACGATGTTTTCCTCCAGAGCGTCATGACTTCCAGTCCATATTCCCCTGGACTCGGTAGTTTTAGAGTTGAGAGCCATTCAGTATAACGATCCAACTCGGTCTTCTGTCCTTATGAACGTCCGTGTACTCCCCATTGTTAATATTTATATTGTAATGTTCTCTCTGTGCCTGTGATTTTGTTACAAAAGCAAAAATCAGCAACCACTAGTGGCCCAACAAGGAAACTACATTGTTTTAGCTTTTCTGCCATTTCTTTGGAAACTGACATTTTCAAAACATTTCTGAGAAAATATGAAGCTTTTCTCAAATAAAAACCTAAAAATGATTAGTGTGAGTCGAAACGTCTTTTAAATGAGGCCTTCGTTTTTCCAGTCTGCTGCTCCCTGCCGTCGCCCCCTGCTGGGACTGATTCGCACTGAGCTGTCACAGGAGATGGATGGATTGATCATCCCTCACTGCTCCTCCCACCTCCTCACCTGTCTGTACACCTCCTCCCACTCCTTCCTGAGGGGCCCCCAGGCTCCGGCACTGGAGGCCTTGCGGTCCAGGCACAGTCGGATCTGCTCCTCCAGCTGCTGGTTCAGCTGCTCCAGGGCTCTCACTTTGTCTCTGTACTCCATCAGGCAGCTGTTGAGTCCGGCCGCCGTCGCCCCGTGAGCCGCCGCCCGCTCTCCGGCCCGGGGCAGCACCGGGGCCGCCGTGCTCCTCATCCCCTGCAGGAACACGCTGCTGATGCCCAGAGCCCTGCGGGACACCCGCGTGCCCAGTCCAGAGGAAACCCCCGCCGGCACGGCAGGGCCTACGAAAACGCCGCGGGGGGCGGTGGTGCCGGCCGCGCCCATCCTCCCACACGAGGTGGACGGCGGGCGCTCGGTGGACGTCTGTCCCAGGAAGGAGGAGCGGCGTCGGGGCAGAGGCATGACGCTCAGCAGGTCCCAGTGTCAAACCGCTCAGAGCTGCTCACCGCCGGGCTTTATGGGAGGGCAGAGTTCTGGAAACATGGCCGCCTTTGTTCAGGCGCCGTTTGTGTCCCAAGTCTTTGTCCTGCTGGAAACACTGAGTGTTATTGAGCTGCATCAGCAGAGACAGCAGGGAGAGCGGTCAGGAAGAGTCGTGAAACAGGTGACCTGCACACACACCGCTACACGCACGCTGAATACACACGACACACACTCCAGTGATCACACACAGCAGGCTGCTCACACAAACCCTGATCGGTATGTCACTGCCAAGGTTCGTTCATTTCACTTCTGAAGGGAACTATGAGACATATAACTGTTTTACATTTAGAAAACCCTGTTCCAACTCCACTACTCACTTCAAATACACACTAACAGAGAGAAGTTCTTTATGGACGGGTGTCAGAAGTGTTCTGAATCATAAATTCTAGAGGGTTAAATCACCTTTCAGACTTAAGCACAAACCCTTCTTTGCACCTGATCAGCTTCCTTTTCGTTGTGCTGTATCAAATCAAGGCCTTTAATGGAGTGAGTTTCTGTGCTCAGCCCCCTCCCCTGTCCTCCATCACCAATCACTGCACAGCACAGCTGGAAGTATTTCAAGCTTGCTTCTGATTGGCTGACACCAGATTGATTGACAGCATCAAGATTGTGGCTTTACAGCAAATTTATTATGCATTTAGTTACATAAACTCTGCTAGACTAGTCTTACTGGGTTGAGTCGTCTCCACTCACGGATGTTTAAAACAATTTGGAGAAGAAAGCACAGACTTTCTCTAGCTGTAGTTTGCTGCAGATTATTCTTAGTTTTCATTTTTATCTAAACGGACTGCTTTTTAATATATGTTTGGGGTTATTGCTGATTTCATTTGGAGCCAATCAGTTGCCTTCCTGCTGGAATTACATGACAAATTAATATTGTTATCAAACCAGCATAAAACTTATTGTGGATTTTTTAGCACACATTTTTGGACTTTCAAAGAAAACCAGAGCACTGAGGGGAAACCCACACATGCACAGGGAGAACATGCAAACCGCACAGAAGCTCCAAAGGAAAGAATTGACCTGGGGATGTCTCAGTGAGGCGCGCCACCTTGTAGCTCTGGATCTTTGATGACATTGTTGATATTACTTGATGAATCACGCCTCGTCAGTCGAATGACGACACCATGATCAAAGCAAATAGACTCTTTTCACAGCGACCTCACTCAACTTCCACCTTTTCACGAAAGAGTTTGTCATCACATCCAGACAGCACTCAACAAAACTAATCTTTATTTTAAAAGGAACAGTTATCGATCGTTATGGTTCTGTAGTCGTGCCAGACGTCACCATGTGCATGCTAACCTGCAGGCTAACAAGCAGCAAATTCAGCTATGGACTGAATATGATCATGAGTTGTGGCCAGCGGTGTAGTGGAGGGTAAATGTAGGTATTGATCACACCACCTAATATTCAGTCAGTTTCCTGTATAGGCTGCCCACCTATCAGGCATGAAAGGAACTGAAATAATTATAAGTCATGTGAAGAGTATTCGGCTGAGCTACTGCCTCCTCAGGCATAGCGTGCCTCCTCTGCCTCTTCCTCTATTCTTCTTCTCACTCGTTCAGTTAAAATCTCTCTCAACTAAATCTGACAGCAATAGGGTGAGGTCTTTATCAGCATTTGAAAAGTTAAACGGCAGCAGCTCCTCATGGAAGCAAACGGCCCTCAGCTGGCTCACAGCCCCGATCACCTCCTGGGAAACAATTCACATAGTTTGTGTGAACACGGCCAAGGAAATGGGATCTATCGGGTGATCGCTCCATCACTGGAGCGTAGAGCACTTTGAAACCATCACTCAGCTGAAAGGAATACATAAAAAAGTGTTAAAATAATAAAAATGAGTGATTAGACAGAATGAGGATATAGTATCACCTCTAAGAAATAGGACCTGACGGGGAAAAAAATGTGAGATTTGGCCCTCTTGGTATTAGTGGGGCAGATAACTGCAATAATCGTTCACTTGTGGAAACAAGCACCACAATTGGCACACATGCTCCTTAGGCATTCCTTTTTTGACAAAACCCGTTAGCCACCTAAAATTTCATGATGCCGGCCATTTTTCAAGATGGCCACCGTTTAATATGCAGTAGCATTGCATTTCGCAATAAAATTGCATAGACCTATCCTATTTGAATGATTTTGGTGTCAAACTGTACATTTATCACTATGTAGAATCCAATTTGGACCCATGGAGTTACTCACAGGCTTCCTTGAACCATATATCTGTATCTATCTCTAATCCTAATATTCTGTTAAATTAGAGGTCCACCTTAGTATGTGCAGCATCTTTCTGTACAAGGCTTCCAAACTGGACATGACATGATGCAGTGTGTGCATGGTGGTGGTTGTCGGGGGCGGGGGGTGAGGTGGGGTTGTGGTGGTGGTTGGTGGATGTGGGGGTGTTAACAGAGCGGATGCCAAAGCACAGCCAGGGCACACTGATGACACAGCTGCTGTAAAACTCAGCATGGGGTTCAGTATCAGCTGAATAATTTGTTTGGTGAAGCTAAATAATGACTTTCGTGTCCTAAATGCTGTCAGTATCACCAAAGTTGTTGCCTTATGTTCAACAACACTTGTAAAATAGAGAGAGGTCATACCTCAGAGCCACCAAGAGACTGGAACAGGAACATGCATCCAAAGAGGATGCCCACCCACAGGCATTCTCTGAGCTAGTCACATATGTATTGAAAACCTTCAGATCTGGTAAGGGTCCTGTAGTCTTCCGACTTGCAGACATAGTTCACCTGTATGCCCAGCGCCTGGAAGAGCTGGGTGTTGATGCACCTGCTGTCAACTCCACAAGACTGAAGGAAAAACTGATGTCAGAAATACCTGAGTTGGAAGCTCACAAGCAGGTAAGAGATGTTCTTCTGGCTTTAAAGAAAGATGTGGGCTTCGTTTTGTCGGAAGCCTCTGACTATTATAGTGAAGCTAGCTTCCAGGCGCTGGGCATACAGGTGAACTATGTCTGCAAGTCGGAAGACTACAGGTATGACCTCTCTCTATTGTACAAGTCTGTCAAGCATGCAACATGGTATTGGAACTCCTGTGCAATAGCATCTTGGTGATACTGCGCCTTGTTCCTCAGAGTTTTTCCAATGCCACCACCATCATCAAGTCTGGCTGGATCCAGAGTAATTGGCATATCATTAATTGTGTGAAAGAGGGGAATATTTGTCGCAATCATAGTGTAGCAATCATGCTGTTGTGGTTGTTGTGCACGTGGTGACTTGAGCTCTTCACCATTGTTCTTTTGGCAAAGACAACACTTGCTCCAGTCAGTCTGGAATTTAGACCATCCTGGATCTGTATTTGCTATCTTGGTGAATGGCAATCAAGGTATCACATTACAATAATTATCTGTATTCAGTGAATCAAGGCCGAGGGATTGTCCTTTTACCACCTTGCACAATACACAATCATGCACAATAAGGTATGGGATACAACTAGGTTCGGGAAGGAAAATATATGACCTACACCTAGCCCGATCGTTCATCCAGTATCATTTAAGTCCCGTGCGATCTGTACACCATCCGGGTAAGTCCGTGAACAAGTCATGTTAGCCCCCTTACCCTTGGCTCGGCTCTCCCGCGCTGGCACACCCTGTTAATTCAGGCACAGCTGGCTAATTAAACATCTATGTTAAACTACTTGTAATCAACACTAGCTCACTGCAGGGATTGTTAGACAGCATTTGGGACACTAAAGTCATTATTTAGCTTCACCAAACAAATTATTCAGCTGATACTGAACCCCATGCTGAGTTTTACAGCAGCGGTGTCATCAGTGTGCCCTGGCTGTGCTTTGGCATCCGCTCTGTTAACACCCCCACGTCCACCAACCACCACCACCACCACAACCCCACCTCACCCCCCGCCCCCGACAACCACCACCATGCACACACTGCATCATGTCATGTCCAGTTTGGAAGCCTTGTACAGAAAGATGCTGCACATACTAAGGTGGACCTCTAATTTAACAGAATACTAGGATTAGAGATAGATACAGATATATGGTTAAAGGAAGCCTGTGAGTAACTCCATGGGTCCAAATTGGATTCTACAAATGTACGATTTGACACCAAAATCATTCAAATAGGATAGGTCTATGCAATTTTATTGCGAAATGCAATGCTACTGCATATTAAACGGTGGCCATCTTGAAAAATGGCCGCCATCATGAAATTTTAGGTGGCTAACAGGTTTTGTCAAAAAAAAGGAATGCCTGAGGAGCATGTGTGCCAATTGTGGTGCTTGTTTCCACAGGTGAACGATTCTCCTGTAATTTGCAGTTATCTGCCACACTACAGGTGGGGGTCGTGTCCGATGCTGGCACTGATGCCGCCACATTCGTGCTGGGGGGCTTTGATGAAGTCTGCGATCTCTGCCTGGTTCACCAGGTCCATGACTGTCAGCCCCCAGTAGATACCACTCTCCGACAGCGTGGACTCCTGGAGAAACGCAGGAGGGATCAGCACCACGGAAAACCTGCTTTCGGTTGTCCTCCCAAAATAGGTTAAAAGATTGAACACATTGTATGTCTTCAGTGTGGATCAGGTTAGGTAAAATGATTCAAACTGCCTTAAAATGTAATTATTATAACAGGCATGGTGGAGGTAATTATTTTTGGCCTCAAAGGGGAAAGGTTAAAAGTCAGTGGGCATCTTGACGCCTTGTCAGAAGTCGGAGTGTCACTTGGAGTCATACATTTCAAATTTGCCTGTAGAATATGAAACGTCCAGACCCCAGTGGTCCTCCAGAAAAGGTGAACAAGGAGAAGCAGCTTTTAGTTTCTACTCTCCTCTACTTGTAGAACTAAAGTTCATTTCCTCATGAAGCACTGTGAATTGCCGTGTGTCTGAATGATGCTAAAGAAATAAATCTGCTTTGCTCCCTCTGTCTGGTACTAGTGAGCTTTTGGCCATCAGAGATTTTACCAGGTGAAGTTGTTCAGTCTTTCACAGGGAACCAGAAGACCAACAATACAGACACGATCTCAGACACACACTTTGATTATAAATATTATTGTGTTTTGTGTGACTGTTTCAGCAAAATTAAAAGGATCATGGCGATACAGGAAGTCTCATATTATAAGATGTGAAGGTAGTCTGGACATCGTTTCTGAAAGCAATGGATTGTGTTTTGCTCACGTAGCCGTCCTTGGAGCCGTAGGCTGCGATGGAGTCTGCGTGTTTGTCGAGCAGAAGCGAGCTGGGAGCGACGATGACACGATGCTACATGCTACATGCTAACGCCGCTGTCTGCTACGTTTTAGATCAGGGATGTCCAAAGTGGGTCCTGGAGGGCCGCAGCCCTGCATGTTTTCCATGTCACCCTGCTTCAACACAGCTAAATCTCATGAAAACTCATGGCCAAGTCCAGCAGAAAGCCTGATAACGAGCCTCATTGCAATCAGCTGTGTTGAAGCAGGGAGACATGGAAAACATGCAGGGCTGCGGCCCTCCAGGACCCACTTTGGACACCCCTGTTTTAGACTGACAGCTGCTCTCATTGATTGACAATAAGTATGGAGTTTAATTATAGAGACAGTCTGGTCTGATGTACAGCTAAACACTGGCTATGTTCTGTACTTGCACAAAAACATCTTAAAGTAGTCAGCCGCTGGTCACTTCTCCTTCTTCTACTCACTGCCAGCAAACTAGGTGCCTCACGGGACATTGCTGCCTCTCTTGGTGAAGTCTAATATCGCAGCAACATTTAAAGGGCAACTCCAGTTTTTTGACACCTGGACCTTATTTATTGGTGTGTGCATGCTCATATACTCAGTCAGACAAACATCGTGCAGCTCGAAGTCCTCCAGAAGTTATTTCGATCCAACCGATTTAGCCGCACTTAGCAGGGGCCACGGCAATGGGGCTTTAGCGCGGGACATAATCTCTGCAAAATCGCTCATTTCGGCTATATTTCTTCATCCATCACCAGTGTTATCATAAAGTCAGCTCGTCTACCATCTTCAGCTGGGTCAACTGACAGTTTTCGCTAATTTACCCACAATCAGCTCGGATGGGAACGTTGGAGCTCCTCTCCCCAGCAGAGAGGCACTCTGAGTTGGCTCTGCTCTGCTCTGATGGGATCTGCTGCGCTTAGGTTAGCTCTTCTCTGACACCGTGCTAACTTGGCCACAATTAGCTCAGCCGCCCCGCGGCCTGCGCACAGTGCTCCTCGCCCGGCTTGGAGACCTCCAGAGACTCTCGGTGAGGAGAGACTTCAGGAGCGCCCCGGGGTTGGATGCTCAAAGCTCTGCTCTGCTGGGATCTGCTGCACTTCACTATTCTCTGACACCGTGCTCATTTAGCCACAATTAGCTCGGATGGGAACGTCGCGGAGCTCCTCTCCGCCTCCGTGGTAATGCGGGGAGTCCCCGCGTGCTCCACGGCCGGCATGGAGTGCGTCTCCACCCGGGAGCAGAGATCTGGAGCTCTCCCGTCAGCCTCCGTGGAGCAGCTCCGGGCCGTTTACCCAATCGGCCCCAACTCGGCCCCTGGAAGTCAGACGCCCAGGCGCCGTGACAGCCGAGGCTGACTCAAAGTGCCTCTCTGCTGGGGAGAGGAGCTCCAACGTTCCCATCCGAGCTAATTGTGGCTAAGTTAGCGAAAACTGCCAGTTGACCCACCTGAAGACGGTAGACAAGCTGACTTTATGCTAACACTGGCGATGGATGAAGAAATATAGCTGAAATGAGTGAATTTGCAGAGATTATGTCCCGCGCTAAAGCCCCATTGCCGTGGCCCCCGCTAAGTGCGGCTAAATCGGTTGGATCGAAATAACATCTGGAGGACTCCGAGCTGCACGATGTTTGTCTGAGTGAGTATATGAGCATGCACACACCAATAAATAAGGTCCAGGTGTCAAAAAACCGGAGTTGCCCTTTAAATCCTTAGCAGCTCAGTGGCTGCTCAAAAGTTCAAAATCGTCCCAATGGGATAGTCCTGTCCTTTGGAAGGGCTTAGCACAATTCTTTAGTCGCTGGTTAACACTCTGACATATTCTGCATGATCAGGTTTCCTGCTTTTTCTTCTTCTACAGAGTGTCTTCCCTGCACTAGCGCCACCGTCTGGCCCCAAACTACAACTGCAGGCTACATTATATACAAGGTTGCCAGATCTGACTGATAACGTCAGGTTTCAATCTGTCAAACCCAATAAAAATCATTCCAAATCACAACTTCTGAAGAAGCAAATGCTAAACTCATAAAAATACAACAGACAAAGATTGACAACTGCCCTGAATAGCCAAGCAAGAAAACTCAAATAAACATGATTCCTACAAAGACTAAAATTATAAACCCAAATACCCAATTCAGATGATCTCCCTGGTCTCACCAGGTAATTCAATACCTATATTTACCCTTTTTTAATCACCCTGTGTTGAAAAAAAAAAAGGCCCCATTAGTCAAATCTGACAGCGCTGGCGCTTTTTTCTTGCATAATTTCTTTTTTATATAATTTTCATAATGAACTTTTTAATTTTCATTTGTAAGTGTAACGCTGGAATGTAAAACTGGCACCTGTTTCAGAATAGAGAATAGTGAACATTTTATTACACTGATCCTGTTTTTGTACTAGATTTTTAAAGTTTTGTTCTTTTCAAGCTGTTTTTGCTGACAATTTCGAAATTTTAGCTGTTTTAGCCATTTCACCAACAGTTTTGTATGCTTTTTTCCTGCAATATTTCATTTTCTTATGTTAGAAATTGTATACAATTCAGGTTTTTCAAGGTGTTCATTTTTCTGTTCATCACTTTTTCCCCATTTCTTGTGGTTTTTGCTATTTTCACCAATTTTACTTGAACCTTTTTTTCGAACCAAGAGTGATGAATCATATTATGATTTAAAAATATGTTTAATGTTTATTCATTATCATGTTGTGAAAAATGCCTTGAAATGACATGAAATGTGTTGGATTTTGCTCTAAAGAAACAGAACTGAAATGAATTCAATTGAATTATTTGCTCGACTCCTGTTTTGCATCACACTTTTCTACAGCTGCTTATTGTTCTCATCATATTTCTGTATTATTATTTGACCTGAAACACTAAAAGTAAGTGATTTGACCAACTTTATATTTAAGGGCGTACACAGGGAAGCCCTGTGGATGTTGGATTCTGCCCACAACACATAACAGAGTGAATTCAGGACTGTGTAGTTTGTTTGTGAGGTCTTACATGAACCATACAGACAGTGAACATCATACAGGGACACAGACAGGATTCATTATGCACGGTGAATATATTGAAATGAATTGGATTTTTGATTGGATGGGCCCCTTGTCTTTTGCCATTAGCAGCCCAGCCCTCCTCAGGATGCCTGGCCTGTTGGAGCAGCTCATGGAAATGTTCGATTGCCCCCTCTCTCTCACAGTACTGCTGCTTCAGTTGTTGTCTCAAGCCTCCCATTCAGCTCTTCTCCTTCACTGTTTCTTTTCTTGGCCTTGCTTCCTGCTTCCATAAGGCCTCTCCATCTTTCTTGCAGATGTTGCGAGCCTCTTTCTGTACTTTGCTCTGACATATTTCAATACTGCCAGGCTGGCTTTCTCTTCTGGAGGTGAGATCTTGAAGACTTGTGTCTGGCACATGAATGTCTTTGATGGGCCCCTTGTCTTTTGCAGCCATTGCTTTTCCTTGGCAGCCCAGCCCTCCTCAGGATGTCTGGCCTGTTGGAGCAGCTCACGGAAATGTGTGACTGCCTCCTCTCTCTCACGGTGCTGCTGGTTGAGTTGTTGTCTCAGGTCATGGACCTCTTTATGCCATTCAGCCTCCCGTTGCCGCATCAGGTTGTGGACCTGAGTCAGCTTTGACTCAGAGTCCTGGACCCTCGCAGTCAGCGCCCTGACTTCGTTGAGGAAGCCGATGGTGGTTTCTTCTCTTTCTTTCAAGAGGAGGCTGGTCATACGTTCCAGATCCTGCTCCAAAGCTCTCACATGTGCAGCAGTCTTGTCGTCGTGAGCGGCGCAGCACTCCGCCCACAGCGACTTCTCATGTTTGGCCTTGCGCTCATCCTCCCTCACTGGTGCGTTCATGGCGTTGACATGAAAAGGGAGCTTGGCCACCGTGTCTTTGCGGCTGGTGCAGAGAGCCTCCCTTTCAGCCATCCACTGCTGCTCTCTGCTGTGCCACTGCTGGGACCAGCGGAGACGTTCAGACTTTATCTCCTGGTCCTTTTGCTCCAGCAGGGCCAGCTGCTGCTCTTTTTCTTCAGCCAGCCTCTCTTTTTCCCTCTCAGCGCTGTCCAAGCGCTCCTCCAGAGTCTTGTTCTTGCTCTGCAGCTCCATACTCCTTTGGCTGTAATAGAACATGGCCTTGTCCAGGACATCAATCCTCATGGACAGTGCTGACTGAGGGTCCATTGTTGGAGTCACCATCTTTGACTCGATGTGACTGAAATCAAGGAGCTGAGGCTGAAATCTGGGCATGACGATGGACTCAGACCTGAAATTCAACAACCACAAAAGTCAGTGTCCTACTAATTAGAAAATGTTGCAAGAATTGAGGGCTTTCTGACTGAACATTCAGAAACTGGATAGTATGTTTTCATGTGTCAGTTGTTTTTAGTTCCTACGCTGGAACAAACTTCCTAAACACCTGAGGACTGCTGACACACTCACTTCCTGCACAGCCCTGCATTAAACAACATATTTGACCGATTTGATGACTTTTTTCTCAATATTTGCAAAGCACTGTGGATTGCTTGAGTCAGAAGGAGCCGTATAACTAAATGTGTCTTACCGTGACTTCTCCTGAACGCAGTGGGACATGATGGAGGGTGTTTTCGCAATGCTGGCTCTGAAACGTGACTGTCTGCACTGGAGATCAGTAACAAGTGAAGTGGTTATAAATATGGGGCTTTTAATTCTGAGAAAAAATGAACAATTAATTACATTTTGAAATTACCATGAAAGCGCCTAAAATTTTTATGTGGAATGAACCTGCCAGCTTATTCTCATTCAAGAGCGGTTTTAAAGGTGCTGTAGGCAGGATTCAGCATCTCCGCCATCTTTCTTAGGTTTACCTAAGAAAGATGGCGATTTGACCCACCTAAGATGGCAATTTGAAACCCAGCACAGCCAATCCTGTCCTGTTTTCTCTGAAATTACGCCCTTACGCAAGTTAAGCCCCTCCCACAAGAATGTGTGACGAACGCCCCTCGACCAATCACGGTTAGAGCCTCAGGGGCTCTTCTGATTGGTCAAAGATACCTGGAGCTGTGAGATTCCTTTTCAGCTCAGAACAGAGACAGATGGAAACGCTGCGCCCTCGCGGTAGTGCAATTATGCTACACTCCTAAAGGATTATCAATGGATACTCTAACATTTAATCCAAAGAAAACACAGAAAAATTAGCATTGACTAGTAAAATCCTGCCTACAGCACCTTTAATATGTCTAATATGGAAATTAAACATGACACGACATCGTTGGCAGTCAATGTAACTTTTTGAAAAGACGTCAAAGAGCTACAACAACATTAAGAAGTCAATTCTGGTTTCATTTCATGAAAGTGAGTTGATTTTGAGTGTTTTATCTTTCTATTTTTACTTCATGTCAGGGCAACCTAAAGGCCATTCCTCTCTGGCATTCCTGGATTCATTCAATTCCAATTTATTTCTATGATGCCAAACGCAACACTGTTATTTCAAGGCATTTTTAGAGAAAAGCCCCTCAATTTCACAAGAGCAAGCAAAAGCCTCCACATTAAACTGGTGCATATCTACAACAAGGTGTGACAACATGTCTTTGAGTTCATTTTATCAGAGGTGTAATGATCAAGGAAACTGTTGTCTCTCTGCAGAGTTTGCATGTTCTCACTGTGTGAATTTTTTTTTCTCATTTACAAAAAGTCCAATCAAACGTTGATTTTGACATATTGCAGATTTTCCCCTTTTGCTGATTTCTTTGGTTTTTGAGCCACTGGCAGAGGCCATGGGAGTTCTAATAATACCAGAGCACCACGGAAAACCTGCTTTAGGTTGTCCTCCCAAAATAGGTGAAAAGATTGAACACATTGCATGTCTTCAGTGTGGATCAGGTTAGGGACCTCCGCACACATCACAACAACTCACAGAGATTCAGTCTGTGTAGCATCCTGACTGGTATTGTGTGTGCATCATCTTCTGTGACCAGCTGACTGTTTTCTTCCTCAGCATCAGGTGTCACGGCCTCACTCCGGTGATTTTGTCCAGGCTCCGAGGCCCCCTCCTCGGTCTGCAGCATCCCGGTGGACTCCCGTCTCTGGTGCTTACGGTGGCACTTTCCGTAGCTGCTTCCACCTAAATCACCTTGCAGAGCGCGCTGCATTGGTCGGTGTGACTGATGTGTTTCCAGATGTAGGGAAGGTATCCAGTCTGGATCAGTCTCCATCATTTCATAGGCTGGTTGACCTGCAGACACGTTAGGTTTCATTGAGAAAGCTCGTAAACACTGGATTCTTGCATGACATTGCACATAGTTACAAGGACTGTAAATCCAGACAGGTGCAGATGGATTTGTTGTTGTGCTGATTGTTTCTCAGGCTGTAACATCATCTGACATATTTTGCTGCTGCTGAAGCTGCTGACTGAGTTCTCCTCTAGGATGTGTTGTAAATTTAGTTTGATCAGTTATAGCAAATAAATCAATGACTGTATGTTTGTTTTCAAAAGGAGAACAGATCTGATGTGTTGATGTTTGTTGCGGTGTACCAGGGAGTGTGTGTTTATCTGTCTGTGAGGACAGAACTGACAAGACGTGTCCTCTTTCGGACAGCAGGTCTGACTGGATCTTTAAGGTCACTCCCTCCGTAACGTCTACATTTAAGATGAAGAAATAAAATAAACAGATTTAGCATGAAGTGCTCATCCCATTTCTACTGCCCTCCTCCTCTGACCGGTGTTTATAAGTGAAGTTGGCTTGCAGTTGCTGAGGCTCGCTTGCAGCTGCAAACTAGCTTCACCGCGAACGTAACTTCATTCACAAAGAAACCGCATTTTCAGTAGCATCGCTTAAAAACGAATAAACTCACTGACTTGCCTTTATGAAAATGGCGAGAGCAAACAAGCATGTTGTCGAAAGTGATGCTCTTCTTTCATGTCGCTGCTGCGACCCAAGCCATCCGACGCCTCTTCCTCAGTCTGCTCTCCATAATTTCTTTTCCACTTGGGAAACGGGAAAAAAAACGTAGATTGTCGTCTGTCCTGCTCCCATTCCATCGACGTGACCGACTGTGGTCGCCTTTCACGCAACAGGATCTTCCCGTTTTGAAGAAATAATACCGCACTCAGAAACGTGAATCACAGAAAGTAGCTCGAAAGCGAGACCTGGCCACGGAAATGGCGGTTCAATCGCTCAATGCAACAGCGTGACGACAGCTGCAAAGGACCGAAATAGAGACTGACTTCCCCGCACACACAAGTAGCTACCTTCCAGCTTCTAGCTTCTTCTGGAGAGGTTCGTCATTGGTGTGGACACCTGTCACTCAAACATGCCCGACCAATGGAGAAGCCTCCGCCCACTGCGGGACGTTTGTGTCAAAATGATTCAATCAAAAAACAGGCTTCAAAAAACAGGCTTATATGCAATTTTTTGGGGTATCAAATTTTTTGGGTGTTTGAACAAGTTTTTTTTCTTTGAAAACATTTTTTTGATTGAAGTGAAGTTTTTTCTGATTGAAAACATGTTTTGCGATTGGAGCAACTTTTTTTTTCGATTGAAAAATAAAGAAACAAATTTACCTCCATAAGCGGGAGGCTAGTCCAAGACAGCGGTATCTATTGTTTATAGATCTACGATGTGGCGGTTTGTGCCGTAAAGTGCTGTAAGTGCCGTAAAGTGTCATATGTCTGTTGTTGCTGGTATATTCCGTCTGATTTTCAAACGTAATCCCGCTCAGTAATCCGTGTTTTTATCAGAAGTACCTGTAACGAGATTACATATTTTTTGCGTGTACTATAACGGATTACAGTTACAATTTTTTTGTATCCTGATTACGTCACGCCGTTACATGTAATCCGTTACTCCTCAACCCTGATGGTAACCATGAGGAAGCAGCTCAAAAGTCAGCCACAGCCAAATACCTAGAGAGAGTAAGACAGGTCCTAAAGAGCCAGCTGAAGGGCAAGAATAAGATTTAGGCTAGGGCTGATTGATATAGCCAAAAAATTAAATCTTGATTTTTTTTTTGCTTGAAATCCGATTAACGGTTTTAATCATTTTTTTTCTGTGTAAAGAAACACAGTTACACATTTTTCAAAAAATAGGATATTTTGTTGAATGCCAAAACGTCAGCATTTCACTGTGTAGGCAATATAGTTATTACTGAGGTAATTTTAACAAGAACACTTGCATGGGCACTGCATTGAAATAAATAAAAAGAAAACTGGAGAAAAAAAAAAACAATTAAAAAAAATCCCACATAGATCCATTTAAAGGGACTTAAGGCAAGATTTGTGAATAACTACACATGCATTTCCAGTTTATTCAATGCTAATGGGCCGTGACGCATTAAAAACCTACAATAACAGGCCAGTCCGCGTATCTGTCTGTTGCCTTATACAGGGTGTGTGCCACATAATTGGCTGCAGTTCGGGGTCCGAATTTCCGGTGCAATCGTGGGGATGTGACATAAATTGACGCTGTACGCGCGTTGCCGAAGGCTCATGAACAGGAAGAACATGGCCGCCGTGGACACGCACTCAAACACTGCTGGGATCAGGGGCGGGGTGGCCATCGGGAGGGTCGGGAGGGTTATAATCCAGTCGCCTTTCATTATAATTATAACTATGCAAATCCTGGAGCTGATGCCGGCTGCGGCGCCACAATTTGCACAGTTTTATAATTATAATGCAGGCAACTGGTTTGATCAAACGCCGCCTGGTCACATGATCTGATCACATGACATGGTTCGGACGTTGGGTAGTTCAGCCTCCTCGCTGCTGGAGTCAGAGAACCTTGTCTTGGCAATTCTGTCAGCAGATGAAAACCATCCTGCGTCTTGAGTCAAAGTTTAAACACTCTGCGACACAAGTTTAACTTAAGAACTCACTAAAACCTCATCATGTTTCTGAATCATTTCCAGCAGCACCACACTGTCCCATGAGCTCGACCTGGATGAAGCCATGTGACAGATGAACGAACGGAATCAGATCGATGGGTTCCACCTGGAATTTAAAGTATTCTAAATATGTGAAGGGAAACTCTGATATCAGTGTGTTCACACAAGATGACAGATCCTTTCGTTCACCTTTATTTCAACAGTAAGGACTAAGGAGCTGTTTTCAAGTGAAAACACAAAACTTTCATATGTTTTCACAACAACGTTGCTTCTCCATTTACACTTCCTGACAGTCGCTGGAGACCCTGTCCAGTACTGAGGGTTCAATCCTTTGACAGTGTTTCTTCTCAGCTCTGTTCACTGAACACACACAAACACACTGGATGCTGAGCTTTGTCTGGTAAAACTCCAGAAAGAACGCTCTCAGTTCTTCCTTTAATTCCTCCAAACTCAGTTACATCAAACAGTGAAGTGAGAGACGCTTCATTATACTGATAAGATAATCAGAATAAAAATTTGTTTTTTTTTTAACTTGAATTCGTTTAAATTGCACTTGTTTTCTAAATTCTTTGGAGATTGTGTATAAATACTGCTACTGGAGATGTTTTTGGTTTTTTTCTCCAGAAACAAAACGACACTTCCCAAAGCTCTTCACAGCATTGTGCAGTTCAGTTTGCATTTCTCACAAAGATGCTGTCTGTGGAAGGCAGGAAAGCTCCTACAAAGTCACCTGGACAGTACTGAGAGTTGGTCGAGCAGTATGATTCTTGCTTTGGATGCAAGAGGTCCTGGGTTCAATTCCTGCATGAGCTCTTCCTATTGTCATTGCCCTTCAGTGAAAATGGCTTTCAGCTTTGGTCATCATGATGCCAGTTCATTCCTGATCCTCAAGAGCTGCCTTTCACAATCTTCATTCCTGGTATCGATTGTGACGGTGTTGAGGTGTTGAGGTGTTGGACCTGAGGGTGACTGGTCAGGGAAGCTCCTTTGACCCCGAAATTCCACATCTTCCGTTTGCGGTCCGGTCAGGTCCGTTCTGCTCCGCTCCGTATTCTCAAAACCCACAGCGCCCGCATTGCTCCGCTACGCCTCTGTTCCGCCCGAACGGAGAAGCAGAGAAGTGCATGCGCGACGAGCATATTCAGGCCATTCAGAATAAAATGCATACATGGTCCTGAATATGTATTTTGTAGAAAACACAAAATATGGACAATAGCTAAAAAATAGGCCATTTATGCAGCTGTGTCAACATTCAGAAATGTTCGACTATAGCTTGGTTGCAGGTTAAATAGAAGTTTGTCATATAAAACTTGCAAGTGTGTTTTAATTTTTGTTTGCCTGCTTTTTAAAGTGTACATTTTAATCAGTATGGTATGTCTATTCGTGATATATCTGAAAATTAATGTGAGGGCAAATAAAACGTCTTTAAACAGTTTAAAGTTTTTAATAAAGACAAAATGATTTTATTTTGTTTAAAGCCAGAGTTTGTTGGAGTTCTCTTTCCTGTTTGGTGCATCTGAACTGTGGAAATTTATGCATATGGAGACCTGGATGGACTGGACTGGAGAGAAAAATAGACCTTGGCTCTATTTTGGACTGATGGAGCGGAGCAGGGCGGACCCAGACGGAGCCGAACGTAGCGCAACGGAGGCTGTGGAATCAGCTACAGTCATTAAAATAGCAATGTATTTGCTGCGGGGGTCGGACCAGAGCACAGACGGATTATGTGGAATTTGGGGGTGAGAGTGAGCCCCTGGAGGTGACGCAGGTAGCCTTGAGGGCCAGCCCTTTTCGCCTCCTCACTGTGTAGGACATTGGTCTAGAAGTATAGTTCTTGCTTAGGGTGTGTGAGGCCCCAGGTTCAATTCCTGGATGTGCCATAGCATTGCCACTTCAAATATAGTTATCAGTCATGATACCTGTTTTTAGAACTGAAATTATCGTCTTCTACTCCTGTCCTTACGAATTCCTACACAGCTGTTCCTGCGCCAGCGTCAGAGCGCTGGATCACCATTTTCATGATACATGCACATGTGGTCTATCCACAGAAACAGATATTGACTGTGTCAGCACAGACTTTGAAAGCATGAACTTTAAGGTGTTCAGGTGTGTGTGGCATCGACTCAGATGGTAAAGGAAAGCCCCATGTCACTGACAAGTGTACGAAACGGTGTCACGACCAAAGCTGGGAGCCATTGACTTCCAAATGAAGCAAGAATTCTCTGGGCTCGTCCGGGAATTGAACCCGGGACCTCTCGCACCCGAAGCGAGAATCATACTTCTAGACCAACGAGCCAAGATGCTGAAGGAGGTGAAAAAACTGAACAAATTGTAATAAACAAGGCAGGCATTTCACATTCTGTTTGCATATGCAGCATGAATCAGGCTTTAGCTTGAAGTCGGTTAGTACTTGTACTGGTACTTGTCCTTTTAAAAACGTGGTTTCAGTGTTTTCAAACATAAAATAAATGGCTGAGAGACAACGGCAGAGGATAAATCCTCATGAGCAATGTTCAAAGCTTTAAGAGTCTGTTTCATAGTTCAAATTACTGGACTGAACCTGAAATGGGTTCTTATGGGTTCTCGCTCATTGAGTCGCACCATTTGGAGAGGTGGAAACTCAGCGAGGAAATCCCGAGGCAGAGGGCGCAGATGACATGTACTCACTCTGCCACGGCGGGGTATTCCACACATCGAAGGAGCCGGGTTCAGCTCCCAGGAGAACGGACAATCTGACAGACGCAGCCAGTGTTGACAGGAGATTATTCCACGGAATGAGAGGAGCATCGGGCCATGGCTCGCTTGAAGTGAACGCCAGTGTTTTCCAGCAATACCTCGCCTCCAGAGCCATCACAGCCTCACTTGAACTCCGGCCCTTCTCCCTCTGCTTCTTCCGTACTTGTGGAGGCCTTGGTGCTTCAGACCACTACAAGGAACGCCGTCAGCAACTGACACGAACGGATCAGGCGCCGCGGATTGCGGATAACAACCCCAAGGAGTGGAAACACCATAATCCACCCAGATGAACAGAAGAGTCTGGCGATCGTACACCCGAGCATCAAATCCATCGTCGACAAACAGCAGAACGAACAGGATAATACAAAGAACAGGCAGGAGCTGCAGCTCACGAGAAAGCTGGGCAGCGGCAGAGCCAAACACAGGCGCCATCATACCCGGGCTTTCTAGAATATATAGATTTCTGCTGTGTAGCAGATCTTCCTGTAACCTTCAGAGAGTACAGAGCAGTGCTGTCCATACGATTTGATACTTTGCATGGAGAGCACCAAGGATCTCCAGTGCATTGTCTTAAGCCCTTGCGCTGCAGTGCAAAAAAAAAAGAAAAAAATTCCAGAAAATAAGGGGGGAGGGGGCAGAAAAAGAAAAGGAGAAAAAATTCAGCAGAAAGTCCTCTACCTCGTCTTTCCAGATGCTAGACTGTACCATTTCCCCATATCTGTGTGTCCTCTAAGTTGACTTTGCCTTAGGTTTTGCATTGATAGCTTCAGCTGCCTTTTGTTTGCGGCTTCTTTGAGGACTGAGCTCTCGTCTCTCACTCCTGATCCTCAAGAGCTGCCTTTCACAATCTCCAGTCTCGGTGTCGATTGTGACAAGGTTGACTTGACGGGGAAGAAAGTTGACCTGGTGTTCAGGTGTTGGACCTGAGGGTGGCTGGTCAGGGAAGCCCCTCTGAGAGTGAGCCCCTGGAGGTGATGAAGGTAGCCATAGGGACCAGCCGTTTTTGCCTCCTCACTATGTAGGACATTGGTCTAGAAGTATAGTTCTTGCTTAGGGTGTGTGAGGCCCCAGGTTCAATTCTTGGATGTGCCCTGGCATTAGCATTGTCTCTTCAGGGTAAATATTTTAAACTTTGGTCATCAGCCATGATACCAGTTCATAGAATTGAAATGATCATCTTCTGCTCGTGTCCTCACGTATTCCTGCGCCAATGTCATAGCGCTGGGTCGCCATTTTTCATATTTTTTATAGACGTACATGTGCACAGTTGGTCTATCTACAGAAACAGATATTGACTATGTCAGCACAGACTTTGAAAGCATGAACATTAAGGTGTTCAGGTGTGGCATCGACTCAGATGGTAAGGAAAGCCCCATGTAACTGACAAGTGTACGAAACGGTGTCACGACCAAAGCTGGGAGCCATTGACTTCCAAATGAAGCAAGAATTCTCTGGGCTCGTCCGGGAATTGAACCCGGGACCTCTCGCACCCGAAGCGAGAATCATACCTCTAGACCAACGAGCCAAGATGTCAAAGGAAGTGAAAAAACCGAACAAATCGTGATAAACAAGGCAGGTGCGTCACATTTTGTTTGCATATGGAGTATGAATGAGGCTTTAGCTTGAAGTACAGGTTAGTACTCCTACTTATACTTGTCCTTTTAAAAACGTGGTTTCAGTGTTTTCCTACGTAAAACAAATGGCTGAATGACAACTGCAGAGGACAAAACCTTATGAGCAATGCTCAGAGCTTTAGGAGCCATGTTTCATAGTCCAAATTACTGTACTGAACCTGAAATGGGGGAAACCAAGCTAACTGTCAAAGTGCGTTTGACCACGATCTCCCCAACCACACAGACACACTCAGCTCAAGCTTCTTGACACATTCACTTGCTGTCACCATGACAGCACAAACAGAATTGTCAACTGAAAGTCCCTGCAGCGTCTGTTCAGGTAAAAGTCTCGAGATTTATCATCTGCTTGCTGAATCTCAGCAGTAAGTTCTGACGGTTAGGCAGGAAGGCAGGAAGTGGTTGAAACCTCTGCCGCGACTGAAAGTTTTCAAAAGTTTCCAGCAAATGCGGCAGACAGTTGTCTGCGAATTTGTTTTTTAATTGTTTTCACTCAGCAGATTTCTGTTTGTCAAGACGTTTGCCTCTTTTTGAAGTTGTTTGCTACAGTTTCAATCTTTAATGTATTCATTTCAACTTCTCCACGTACGAGATCAGAGACGAGATGAACATCATGCAAAGGAACCGTCAATGGAACTAATCCAACACCAAGGACAGCAGCACAGGCGAAATGCTCTCTCCAGTCAAACTGTTAGTATGTAGAGAGCATTTTGCCTGTTGGGAAATTTGCGTGATACGGTGGCTACTAATTTTTAGTAACCACAGGAATCCTGTTTCTTTCGAAGACACAAAATCGTCAGACTAAAGGGTCAGCTGATTTGACGTACACACTGGAATCAGCTGATTTTTGGCCAGATTTACTGACGGGACATTCCCTTTTCCACAGAACATGCATCACACACCCTGACTGGACCAAAGGTGCCGTCTGTCCCTGGAACACGCCACCTGGAAGAGCCTCAAGAGTCACAGTCATCTAAGTCCCGATCATGTTTAAGGAAATAAAATGACTCTGATAAATCTTAAGAATAGATTGTTTCTTCAGAACCAGAGGGGAAGCAAAAAAACAGAAGGTTCATAGAAGACCAGATCAGAAAACTTTTGCAGGCTGCGGAGAAGAAACGGGACACAAAACTACTGACCAGAATAAGAGGATATGATCAGTTTGTAGTGAAAACAAACTTTCACAGCAGCTGCAGAAAGAAATGCATGCATGTCGCTTTATGTATACCGACTGTTAACCAGATAACCACTGAAGCCTATTTTCAACACCTCTCTCACCACGACCCACAAGACGGTTTAACAGATGTGAACCCTCTTGCAAATAAATTCTGAATAAATAAACAACTTACTCTCGCTGTAAATATTAAAATATAGAGAAATTCAAGTAAACAGAACTATTAGTCTGAAAACTAATTTTAGTCTGATCAAAATTTAGAAGCGAGACGTGCCAACTCACTGGAACAATCAGATAAACTTACTAAGCAAGAAGACAGAAGTCTTTTTAAAACCAGACTAGTATACGTTTATAACCAGGAAAAAGAAGCCGTCCAAGCCAGACTTCAATCACACTGAGTCAAGCCGGCGCTCATGTCATCAGTTCCTGTTGGTGTCGGCCTCCCAGAGCCGCCTGTCGCTGAGTCACCCTCTGGCCTTACTGTCCTCGTGGCTTCTGGTTTGAGAAGGGACTTGCTCGTACCTCTGACCCTAGTTTAATTCTGGGTAAAATCTGAATGTTTCCTCGTCACCACTCACATGTTGTGGTGGAGTTCAGGTAAGTTCAAAGCACTGTTGCAATGTATTCTATATTTCAAAGAAATGTGGTTTACTGTCACTACACACTGCTCCAAAGTATGATACATTTTTGGTCACAAAATTTTAACCGTAAGAAGACCAATGTAGAACTATCCATTTAACTAATCCTCATCTAGCTGGTTTCATTCACAACAACACATTTTTTGATTCTGGTTCTGTAGAGGTTTCTTCCTTTGAAAAGGGAGTTTCGTCTTTCCACAGTTGCCTCTGCTTGTTCATGGGAAATCGTTGGGTGTTTCTCTGTAAAAGTACCTAGAAAGGACTGTGATGTAGCTGCTGGTGTAAACATAAGTAAAGCTGACATGAACTGAACACTCATTTTTATACTGACATACGACACTACACTATGTCATGCTCTCAGGGCCGGCTCTAGGCATAGGCGAACTAGACGGCCGCCTAGGGCGCCACGTCCCGAGGGGGGCGCCGCGGTCGTACAAGGGGCGCCACGACGCTCTGTGTTCCGTGTGCCCCGCTGTGCAGCGGTCCGACGCACTGCGCTCCTCGTCCTCGGCCCTGCCCGGCACTGATCGGTATTGTTTGGCATCGCTCCTCAGCGGAACCGCCCCCCCCCCCCCCCCACCCCCCGCCCCCGCTCAACAAATGTCGGGACCGCTCGAAAAACACGCTCCCGAGGGGCGCTCGTCTCGGGCTCGCCTAGGGCGCCTCTGAAGCCCGGGCCGGCCCTGCATGCTCTACACTGTACTCTACTCTCTACTTCATGTGCAGTGCCCAGACCTTACTGCCCTTTATCTGTATCTCTCAGTTTGACTCTTTTCACTTCTCTCCATGTGTCACAGTTTGTTTTTGACCTGCACTAAAAAATAAAAAGTCAAACCGCAGGTCAGCTTCTCCTTTCTGTGGCCATGAGCATCACAAGTGACATCAGAGGATAAACACCGTCGTTCCAGACATGTGAAAAACACGTCTGGGAAAAATATCAAACTTCCTCTTCGTTGAGTTTGCCTCAAAACTAGTGAAATGAGAAGTGGGAAAAGTTTAATTTGAGACACATGAAGATGTGAAGGAACGAAAACAAAGAGATGTGATGATCAGTAGGAGGTTTTAGAACCCAGAGGAAGCCATTAAAAGACACACTGGATTTACTGTCTATATCCAATAATTATAGTGTTGTCTCTAAAATATGTGCTAAAACAACTGGGTGCTGTGTACTTTATTTTTCTTCTTACCCGTGTGTGGAGGAGTTTATTTCGAAATACTGCAAATTAACGTTTGTTTTTCTAATTCCTGCTGTTGGATAAATTGTGCGTCACTCATACGATCTGCGAGCGCAGTGAGAGGAGGTTCGGTTGGTTCCGGATCATCTGATGCGCTCCAGCTGTAAACAGGATGTGAGGAGGAAGGATGTGAAGACAGGACTGTGACAGGGCTCATCAACTTCCTCCTGTTTTTCACGCACTCAGACGCCGTAGAGACTTGTTACTCATTCTTTATTGTTTATGACAGAAGACACACAGATAAAAAAAGACATTACATTCGGGTTGGAGACGTGTCTGTATTTACAATCAATGTACACCATCAGGAGGAGAGACACCAGTTAGCTTCTGCTAGCCTTTCTTAGCAGAAGTGAGGACCTTGCAGTCTGACAGTAACAAAAAATAAGCAGCAAACAATCATGTTTCTGGCTCAGTTTCAGACGTCGTCTCACCATGATGCAGTAACAGTAAGTCCAGTGACCGACAGGTCCCGAAAGACAGCAGCTCACGCCACACGGCCGCAATGTGGGAAAAGCTTTACATTCACTGTACAAGAAAACATTCAAGTAAAGTCTTTGGAAATGTATCGCGATGACATGAGAACGTTCCTGGAAAGTCCTGAGTGAAAATCCTGAAAAAACTCTGGAAATGATTCTAGAAGACAATGATGTGCGGTTTGATATCATACTCGGAAAGACGGCTGTAAAAGTCCTGCAGAGGGTTTTAATCTCCTGAAGAATTCACTCTTAATTCGCACCTAATCTTTGAATGCTGTCATGAAGGCTGCAGTCTTTCAAAACGGACTTTGATTTTCTTTCTGTCTTTACTTTGTCTTTGCTGATGAGCGTCTTTGCACGCTGATGAGGATCAGGAACTCAACAAAAGCAGCAACGTCTGCCCCCAGTAGACAGACTGGATGAACCTCATCGCGTCGGCTTCGCCTCAGAGCGCTGCACCGCAGGCAGGAAGTCCCTTCAGTGTGTGTGTGTGTGTGTGTGTGTGTGTCTACAGCGAAAGTGCCTGGTCGGTGTCGCTGTCAGACATCACGGACATCCGGGTGGAGCTCAGCGGCGCCTTGCTGGGTTTGCTCGTCTGGCTCTTGCCGGCCTGCGCCCGGCAGCGGCAGCAGCTTATCAGCTGCAGCACGTCGCGGCGGAATCGGACGCCGACGAACACGTAGAGGAAGGGGTTCAGGCAGGCGTGCAGGTAAGCCAGGCTCTTCAGCACTTGGCCCAGCATGTCCAGGGCCTTCACGCTGTCGCAGTTTGTTATGGTCATGTTGGTGGCCTGCATGGCCTCCACCACCAGCACGCTGTTGTAGGGCAGCTGCGACACGATGAACACCACCACCACCGCCAGGATGACGCGCATGGCCTTGTGCTTCTCGAAGCTGCGGGTCTTGAGCAGCTTGGTGACGATGACGGTGTAGCAGTAGGCCATGACGATGAAGGGCAGGCAGAAGCCCATGCTCACCTGCAGCGACAGCACGGTGATCTTGGTGACGTTGCCCATCTGCGCCGGGAACACCATCCTGCAGTACTCCTGGGACTCCACCCTGGCCGGCGCGGCGTACACGAACTCGGGTATGGCCAGCGCCACGGAGAACAGCCACACGGCCGCGCACACGAAGCGGCTGTAACGCAGGCGCTCCCACCGCGAGTTCTGCGCCTTGGTGGTCTGCACGATGACGGTGTAGCGGTCGACGCTGATGCAGGTGAGCAGCAGTATGCTGCTGAACAGGTTGACCTTGTAGAGGGCGGAGTTTATCTTGCAGAGGAAGGGGCCGAACATCCAGCTGAAGGACGCCTCGGCCGCCCACAGCGGCAGCGTGACCAGGAACAGCAGGTCGGCCACCGCCAGGTTCAGCAGGTACACGTCCGTCATGGTCTTCAGCCGGCGGCGGACGTGCACGTAGATCCACACCACGGCCAGGTTGCCCACGCCGCCCACCAGGGCGATCAGCCAGAAGAGCGGCGGCTCGTACAGACCCCTGAACTCCCGCACGGTCGAGCGGTCGCACATGAAGTCGGGGATGTCGTAGTCGTCGTCGGTGGAGGAGGACAGATCCTGAAGTGAGGAGACGGAGGAGACTCAGACAAACACACCAGCATGGGGACACACTCCGTCACGGATGAACAGATGAGTGGTGATTGATACCTCTGTGGTGGTCATCGCCGTCACCAGCCCCTCCGTGGTGCTCATAATGTCCATATTGATGAGTTTTGACCTTTAGGATGTAAACATAAACAGAGTGAGTACAGTAGTAGTACAGACATCCAGGGAGCCCTCCTCCTCTCTCTTCGTCTCCGTCTTCCTCCTCCCCCTCACGTGTTGAGCAACGTGTTGACACTTTTACTCACACGTCTTCTGATGTTGCATCACGTTCCCGCGATTTTTTTCTTTCCTTGTTTTTTTGCAACATTGCAGAAATTGCTAAAACTGTTTTAAAAATTCTACTGACACTCTTCATGTTTATTGATACTCATGTTTCTCCTTACTGGCTAACATCCAGATGTGGATTTGGCAGCATTGATGGATCTGTAACAGCTGGAAGGAGCACTGAAAGTCCTACTATTACTACGAACGCTATTATGACTACAACTCACGAAAACTGCTCATGTGAAGCCACAGAATACTTTAACTCTTCCTGCAGTCTCTTTATATTGCATTGTCAACACCTGGCCTGGATCAAAACATCTATTTTAATTTTTTCATTATCCATTCAAAGACAAAGTTGCACTGTTTCAATTCGCCTCGTAAGCAAACGTCGACGTGAGGACAAAATGTTCTCAGGTAAAAGTGAAACGTATTTCTTCAAACTGCGGACGTACTCCTGGTTTTTATAGTAAAACCTCAGTCACATGGTGTAAAATGTGCAGGAGAGCAGTTCGATGTTTCTTTGTGGTTTTTGCCCAACTCTTGATAAAATACACACTTTCATCAAAATAAATAATTGACAGCCTCAGATGAAAATCATGAAAATCATCTGATAAGTTTGATCAGATTAAATCAGTGCAGGGATTTTATTCTAACGACAGCTCTTCCTTTGTTTATCCGCCTGCAGTTCAGATGTACGTGTGGCAGAACTCTGACTGAACTGGCATGTAAATAACAAACAGGAGGGCAAATGAATCAGAATAACACAAAAATCTAACGAAATATAATGTAGACATTAAATAATAACTAAAACTCAAACGCTGACAAGCAGAAATAAATCTTTTAAAACACAACACTTTTTAAGAGTGTGCACATTTTATATAATCCTCTGAAAAGTAGATGAAACAGAGGAAAATCACAGGCAGGTGTAAACTCACCCTCACGTCTCCTGCTCTCTGCTGCGTCTCTCTGAGATGCTCTCTGCGTCTGTCTGTCTGTCTGTCTGCGTCCGTTAAACCACAGGCTGACGACGAGTCAAAGCAGAAGTCCCACAAACCGTCAGAGAAGATGCGAAGAGGAGCTGAATGGCGCGCACGTCACCCCTGAAATGACAGCAGGAGGGACGATGCGGCAGGTTACAGCAGATCACAGGGTGGGATTAAACAAAGTCGTGCTCAGCTTCTTTGGGAGTTCGTTTGTTTACAGAATTACACAAGTTTATAACAATAAAAAGTTTACTGTGACTAAATCAAAGGCCTTTACTGTTGTGTCAAAACAAATTTAATGCTTTTTGTTCAGAATTCAATAATCTAATTCAGATTACTGTAGAGTTATTTTGATGTTATCACATTTCAAAACACTAATAAAGAGTTTGTTTTTTTTTTCAAACTAAAGGATCTTTAAATGAGATTGCTAGTTATAAATGAATTTAGGGTGGAACCAAAATAGTTCTTTTAGCCATTTTTGCAGGATTACATGTATTTACTGTGCTTTCCCCCCTTGGTGACGTATCAGGCTGGGTTTCAGTCTCACATCTGGGAAATCCAGATTTCAATTCCTGAGATGCAGCAGAATGAGAATTAAACCTAAAAACCAGTCAGCTCTGGAGTGAATGGCATCTGACGCTGAGGTGAGGGAAATAACGGTCAGAGAGGGGGTTTAATAAACCTCTGAGGATGTGAAAACATATGATGAAACATGAATTTTAGAATCCATCTTATAGATTTTTCTTCTATTTCAACACAGATAACCAAAAATATAATCATATTCAGACATATTTGCATTTCTCATGGAAGAAAAACATCTTAATAAAGCAGGGACAGAACCGTTTCTGTTAATGTCTGAATGCTCTAAACGCAGCAGACAGGTCTGCTCAACACATAGACTCTTCTCCTGTGAACTTATATCCTGGGAGAACGTGGAAGAAAAAACTCAAACGAGAGATAAGAAGGAGGATCTGCTGAGAGGCCCGAGAGCTGAAAACTGCTCCGTTAAAGTCTGAAGCAAAGATAGAATCTGTACGAGTAAAAGCCAGTCAACCCAGACATGTGTTCACTCTGAATTAAACAGATCAAACCACAAACACAAATAGAGAAGTGAGTGTGGTGAAAGAGAGATGTGATGTTCCAGCACGTGTACCAGCCACTCTGCAGCCTTCAGGGTCCAAGTTCACTGCGCTGGCAGACGACCCTTCACCCCAAACTGACGACCACAACCTGAACGAGCTCACAGAGCCGGCCGGTTATCTGGCAGGTCTTGATATGAGAACCAGTGCTCGATGAGGCGGGATTTTTATAACCTTTCAAAATTACAGAAGTCATGTAACACAAATGAAAACCTTTAACCAAACAAGTTTCACCTGTCAGCCCAGCTGACCTCAGAGCAGTTCACGTCGCTTCAGCTCATTTCAAAGGACCTTTGGTCCAGAGACGATGTTTGCGTTTTGGAATCGTACTCAGAGATGTTTTTCAAATCGGGTAATTTGAAGGTCAGACGACGGTGGCAGCGTCAAACATAGACTTTATTTACAAGGCTGGAAAAACGACTTCTGATGGATGCATCAGAGGACAGACAGCCTGAATGCAGGAATCGAGGAGGCACGTTGCACAAAGACAGACTCAGACAGCCGTCTGAAGCAGGGGAAGAGTTACGACACAGACACACCCAGCCGCCGCAGACGGCGAATCAAACCTCCACAAACACGAATCTGAAAGCAGACCCACGTCGAGACACATTCTTCGAAAACTGGGGACAGAACCACAGATCCCTGGCGGCGGAACAGCTTCAACTGGCTTTCCTGAGTCTACACACTGGACTACAGAATCAGGACCCTGAACTTTGACCTTGTCTCCTGGATATTATGAACTAAATATTTTACCATTCTATGTTGAAGATCACTTGTCCAAAACTGTCTTTTAATAGTCAGATTTGGCCTTTTTTGCACATCAGTGACCCTCTGATCCCCTTCACTGTGACTCGAAAATGCTTTTTTCATCAACGGGCATGTTTCATGCAAATGAGCCCAACTGATTATATAACCTGTTTTTTTTACGCACCATGACATGTTGTTTATCAATAAATGGTACTTGTCTCTCTAGGTAGTTTTATTCTTCTCTTTCCTGTAACTCAGATCCATAATCCCCTGAACCAACCATAACTAAACGGTTGCTGTTTGACTCTGCTGAACAGAACTAGAGTAACTAAATGTTGGTCTGTTGCTCTAGTGGGAGTGTAACAGCGATATTAGTGGTGTCTGAGGTGCTTGTGGTCGGACCTGGAGAACATGTTGTTCTTCCGTCTATCTTTCCGAATGAAAGTAATACACACAGCACATGGGTACATGCACGCACGCACACACACACACACGCACATGCAGATGTATACATTGCGTGCATGCATGTGAAAGATCTGTAGTATCTGAAAGTTGAGACTGCCCCCCCCCCCCCCCCCCCCCCCCCCCCCAGATGTGGTCTTTATCGGACTTTCTGATCAGCGCTCTAATATGTTGACGCCGTGCAGATAAAATAATCCTGGCTGCCATCAGACCGAGGGGCTCGAAAAACAGCAACAAGGGTTCCCCGGGACAACCAGCAGGTGCGTGTTTGCGGTCGCAGCTTGTCATGCAAGGCCGCGCTGTGCAAACACGTTGGCACGCAATGCGCCAGCTTCCTGTTTCAGTGACGTTACACACATACACACACACACAGAAATTTCCTGTTAAACACAGAGTAAACAGCCTCATCATGTGGGGTGCTACTTCTTCTTCGCTCGCCAGGCGGGGTCACATGCTGGTTACCGCGGCGACCGCCTCCTCCTGCCATGAGTTTGGTGAAACATCGCCAGTGAAAACAGCATCATGTGGTGTTATGTGTGACTCAGTGGCAGCAGCGGCTGACCGGGAGTGGCACCGTGTCTTCACTGGTGTTCTCCCAGAATGCACCACCTCTCTTCTTTATGTGCGTTGATCTCCATTACACACGATCATGAAATGCATCAAGATATTCTTTCATACAAAAAATGTAAAGTTTTTCAACACAGATAAAAAAACAACCCTATAATATAATTTCATCATGATATTTAAATGCCTAAATTCTAAATCTCTGTCTTTGCTTCAGTGAAACAGTTTTAATATATCTTTAAGAGGTTTGTGTTTACTAAACTATCATTTTAAAATGCACGCCAAACCTGAAATTTGAACAAATGAACTGCAGTTTTAACAATGTTCTCCATGTACTCCTTACAGACTGGATCTTCAAAGACAGAAAACATTTGCCACGTGCAGTGAAATTCAAAAATATAGTAAGCTAGTTCATAACATGATCAGAATAGCTTTCAAATTCCAAGAATTAGAATCAGTTAATTAATTATCATACAGTTCTCCATCTGTATCCTGGGTCCATAGAACTAACACACATCATAATCCAGGTTAAAGCAGAAATAAAAAAGTTCAGTTAACTACATTGCATTTAATTACAGACTCATTATTTCTCACAGTTGGAAATTTTCATCTTGTGAACCATAGTGGGGCCAGACTGGACTCGTTCTGGCCCACTGGCCGTACGTTTGACATCCCTGCTGTAAGCGGTACAAATGAAATGATTGTGTTAGTGAATGAAAATATCAAAATTTCAAACAAGCACATTTTTGAAAGTGAGTTTTTTCACACCTGAATGCAGCTTCATTCACACAGGAAACTTTTGAGGTCAGGGGAATGTTTTTGTATTTTTCTTTCACTTTCTCTGGAGAAATGAAAAAAAGTGAACAAAAAAACTTTGAATTAATTGAAACACTTGCTTACAGTTTACACTGTCCTGTTATACAGTGTATTTCTCTATACAATGATGATAATGAAGTTTTTATGATGCTTTTTATCTTTTTTTTGTGATGGTGTTTACTTTTTTAAAAATTCTTTTTTTTTTTTGATATTCTTTTCCGTGTGATTGTTGTATGACCTGTTACAGTGTTTTTCAAATGTACCTGTAGTGTGTTTATACCATGTGGTTGGTTGTTGTCGGGATTTTTTGAATATTTTTTTTAAAGTTGTGGTTTAGTTTTTTTTTTTTTTTTTATCCTGTGACGGTGTTGTTTTGATCTTCAGTAAACTGCACCGCTATGCCAGAGACGAACTCTCCTTCGGGGACCACAAACTTTACTGTTGCTTTGAGAACCAGCTGTTCAGGTCACGTTGAGGCCTTGTTGAGGAGCCAGTCGCTGCTGTGCTCCGCTGCAGTCAGCAGGGGGCAGTGCTGAGTCGCTGGTTCCTCTTCTGAACAAACAGCCGAAGAAGAAGAAGAGGAGGCGGATGTAAACAAAGAGCCGCCGGTGAGTTTCAGAGGGACCGTCTTCACGTTTTATAACACTCTTCGTGCATGACGGACGGTTTAATGTTGAGCTAGAAACGATCCGAAAGGCGACTTCAGGTCCGGATATCATGCAGGAGCACCGTGCGCTTCTCACATGCACACGCGGCTGTTAGCCGGCTGCTAGCCTGTTAGCTGCCTGTTAGCAGTCAGTCCGCACAGCGGATAGAATCTGAGGAAATGTTTCCGGGATTTTATTGGTTCTTTTCTTTTTTTTTTCTTTTCAAATTTGGTTCACCATGTATAGTTAGCAGAGATGGAAATTTAAAGTGAAAACAATTGTTTTTTAATTTCTGGTTCTACAGATTTGGGAGCCTGCAGGGGTCAAAGGTCAAGGCCTCCAGCTCGAGGCCTCTGCTGTCCAATCAGAGGCCAACGGGCTGCCAGGGCCTCGCCTGGGGATGTGATGGCCGTGGCGTGGGTGAGCCAGCGGTACCGGGACGTCAGCCCGGTGAGCCTGCAGGTGGCGGGCGGGGCGGCGAGCTCCAGCCTGTACTGCGGGGAGGTGGAGGGGCTGCCGGCCGGGCTGGTCGAGTCCTTCCTGGTGGAGCTGTACCGCTGCAAACTCTGCCAGTTCACCTGCGGCCTGAAGACGTCCATCAGCAGCCACCTGCTGCACAGGCACCGGCCCTCCGACCTCGCCTACCTGACGGACGGCGAGGAGAGAGGAGGGGAGGAGGACGGAGAGGGGGCGGGGTCACCCTATCGGCTCGATCTGACCGGAGAGTCCAAGCAGAGTGATGAGGACGAGGACTTCCTGCTGTACAACATGCTGGACAGCATGAGCCCCCCGACCTGCGACATCGGCAGTGAAGGAGGGCTGCAGGTCGCACACACCTGTGAGGTGACACACCTGGAAACATGTCATTCACCCGTCCACATCCTCTCTTCCTTAACGTCAAACTTTGCTGAGTCAACACCTTCTCCTTCCCGCAGGTCAGCACTCTGTTCGAGGAGGAAGAGGAGGAGGAAGAGCAGGACTCCTCTATCTTCCCCCTGCAGCAGAGCGCAGTGGATTTGTCCTGTCACGTCGACCCCCCCGCCACCCAGGAGGAGATGGCGCAGTCCGCCCACCTCATGACTTTGGGTCTGTGTCGAATCTCCACTGTTAAACCCGCTCCTGCATCTCAGCCTCCAGCTCCGCTCAGCGCTGACGGGCCTCGGCGAGACGGCAGCCGAGCCGGGAGCCCCCCCTCCGGCCGGCGGAGGCTGCCGTGTCTCCTCTGTCCCCTGACGCTCTCCTCCCAGCGACTGCTGGACGTCCACGTCAGGTCTCACCGGAGCGCCGGCGGGTTCGGCTGCGTGCGGTGCGGCTGGACGGCCGACAGCTGGGAGGAGCTGGAGCCTCACTGGAGGAGCCACTGCCGGAGGAGGGGCAAGAAGAAGAAGAGAAGGAAGAGGCAGGGCCAGGAGCAGCAGCAGCAGCAGCAGCAGCAGCAGGAGGAGAAGAAGAAGAAGAGGAGGAGGAAGACGGCACCGGCCAGCCGGAGCACTCTTGGAAATGTCACGTCACAAAACACTCATCAGCAAACAGGTGAATCCAGCATCAGCAGCTTCACCAGCCATCGAAGTAACAGAGTGTTCAGGAGCCACATTCTGCCCAGTTTCATCTTGAGTGCAGCGAGCTGGTGAAATAGAGCCATAGTAACCGTAAAATTGAATCTTTATAGTAGTGATGTAGATTATACAGGATGAAAATGTTGATATTTTACAAAGAACAAATAGTTATCAAGAATAGTTCTTCCAGTCTTGAAGCCAATTTTATTAAAACCTTCTGGTGCAAAATACAGCGAAATGTCCTGCTGTTGCAATATTCATGTTTTCACAAACTCCCCTGACAGCCTGGCTTTGAGGGTAATGTCACTTTGAAAGCTTTCATGGCAGAATCTCAGCTCAGGTCTCGGTGTTGTGCTGTTTCCGTTCCTCTGAAGAAATTGTTTAAAAAAATCAGTTTTGTTTGAAAGTTTTATCATTTGCTTGGTGGTTTGGTGGGAGCCTGGTGTGGCCGGTTTTGGCCCACGGGCCTTATGTTTGACACTCCTCTTACAGAGTCTGTGATTGTTTTTCCTCAGACAGATGGAGGGAGCAGCTGATTGGACAAGCAGATCCAAAGAAGACAAGCAGACGCGACAGGTAGCTGTGATTCATTTTGTTAGAAAGAGGAAATTAAGCTAAAATTCCTCTAAATGTTGCTAAGTTATTGTCAGATTACTAACCGAGATCACAAAGTATGCGTTCAGTTTAGTGGAAAGTGGTTTTCAGTTGCTTATAAAATATTCAAAAAGTATCTTTGATCCCCTAAAACCTATACTTCTGTAAAACACCACTTTTCAAGTTCCCAAATCATTATTTAACAATTTTCTGTAAATCATTAAACTATTACAGTAACATCACTTCTCTAAACGTCATCAAACTGCTCTCCAGATTCATTACATTTCTTACATATTTTAAAAGTTCCTCAAACATCAGAATGTTGACCATTCCTCGCTTCCTAATTGTTTTAATAACAGACCATTGACTTCTACCTCTATTGTTTATTGAGCCTCGAATCTTCCCAAAATGTCAATAGAACTCTTCATAAAATTCTCTCTGAACGTCCCAAAAACCATCGACTTCCCAAAAAATATTGTTTTTTTGTCTTCTGAAAATAACTTAATCAAATCTTTGACGATCATCATATGTAGTATGTCCTTTTCCCCTGGTTTTCCCATATATGTACCGTTCCAACATAATCAGGACTCTGTTTCCTAAACATCCGAATGCTGCCTCATCAGAAGTTTTATCAGATGATGGTTTCAGTAAATAAACTCACATCTGCCACATTCACACAGCTTTCACTCTCAAAATATAATCCAACCAAGAATTCGCAAAATTGTTTGTCTTTATTGTTGTTCACTCTGTTGTCATGGTCTGAAGCACCCTCCAGCCAATCAGAAATCAGGATGTGTGTGTTGCTTTGCAGTCCAGACTCCAGATCTCAGACTGTGACGCCGGAGGACGTCTCAGAAACGAGGACGAAAATCAAATGTGAAGAAGTTGAAGATGAAGAGGATGAAAGGACGTCTGCTGAGACCAGAGACCAGGCCGGCTTCTCCTGCTCGCTGTGTCACAGGTAAACCCGAGTGTGACCTCCTGCTGCTGCTGCTGCGCTGTGATTGGTCGGTTGAGACGTGAACTCCATGGTCTGCAGGACGTTTTCCTCCAAACTGACTCTGAAGCGTCACCGAGGAGTTCATGGAGGAGAGAAGCCTCACCGCTGCCCCCACTGCTCGTACAGCAGCAGGCTGAAGGCCTCGCTGCTGCAGCATCTCAGGACACACACAGGTGAAACACACACACACACACACACACACACACACACACACACACACACACACACTTGATGACGCCAATAATACAAAGATGCAAAAACTGAAAGAAATCTGGAACACACCCAGAGATTTAAACACTCTTACGCACATTGGGACAAAATGGACTCACACTGATTTCCGTGTGTGTGTGTGTGTGTGTGTGTGTGTGTGTGTGTGTGTGTGTGTGTGTGTGTGTGTGTGTGTGTGTGTGTGTGTGTGTGTGTGTGTGTGTGTGTGTGTGTGTGTGTGTGTGTGTGTGTGTGTGTGTGTGTGTGTGTGTGTACCCAGGTGAGAAGCCGTACAGGTGTGCTCAGTGTCCGTATGCCTCTATAGATCGCAGCTCACTGCTGCGACACAGTCGAACTCACAGCCAGGAGAAACCGTACAGGTGTCAGCACTGTGACTACAGCAGGTAACACACACACACACACACACACACACACACACACACACACACACACACACACGCTGGCTGAGTTGTGTCCGTTACCACAGTAACAGAATACATTTTGCCGTCAGCATCCAGAAGAAGAGTCTGGACCTCCACGCCCGTCGGCACCACACCGGCGAGGCGTTTCCATGCCAACGGTGCGAGTACTCCAGCCCCGACCGGCAGCTGCTGCTGAGGCATATCCGCAGACACCACAAGCAGGCGGCGCTCTGACTGGACGCTGCGCTCACATCGGCTTCAGGCGTCACATGTTTACAACTGAATCTATACTAAATCTATTTTTATATGCTTGTTGGATTTTTATATTAAAAATATTTTTATATTGAAAACATGTTTGATTGTTTTAATGAGAAAGGAATTGAAGCTGCTGAATATAAATCATGGAAAATCTTGAAACTTGAAATTAAATCATGAAACGGACATCATGACAGATTACTGACTATTGGAAGAGAGGAAAACCGATTCAGAAGTACAAGAACAGTCAAAATATTACTGCATGTAATGCAGAAAAGTGGCATTACATGAATTTTACAGACTGTACCTTTAAACTTCAGACAAACAGATTTTTACATAGTACAGTCAAAATAAAGGGGGGACAATGTGTTTAATGCAAAAGAAAGCAGGTTGCAATGGCGTGCAAAACATTTGAACCAAATATAGAAATCATTGAACTGCACCTCATTGATCCTGAAGGGAAAACTGAAGGCTTTCGGCCATGGCTTCAATTTGGATCAATGATCTGGAACCAAAAGGACCCGAAAATAAAGCGGCTGAAAAGAAGAGAAAAAATTAGAAGACAAACTTCAAGCTGATTTTTGAAGGTGGGCCTTGAATACGTCTCAGTATGAGCGAAGAGCAGAGTCAAGCTATTGAAACAGTGCTCAAACAATAAAGAGCGTTTACATGTTTAATGTGATTGAACGTTCTGATCAGATTCTCCTGAGTTTGATCTTTAGTGATCAGATAAAGTTAATGGATGAATCCTTTTCGAGACACGCTGCTGCAGCGCTCATGCCGTTAAACTGGTTCAGTGGTGTAGCAGGAAATAGATTCCCCCTCCTCCCCTCAAGCTGATTAACCTCATTACGCTGAGCTGAGGGGAAGGGGTCTCGGGGGGCGTGGTGGTGGGCTTCCAGAGGTCAACCAGTCAGCAGGTCAGATCAATTCAGAGCTTCTACAAGTGATTGTCTTTAAATCCAGTATAATTTTATTGACGTGATTTATTTTTAATGTTTTTCCCCTCGATCTGACTGTGTCCATTTGAAAATGAGTGGAGTTAAATACCCTGGGTCTTCAGGGTGGAGGTCAGCTGTATTAGTGTTTTGAGCTTCAGAAATAATCCTGCAGCTCTGAAGGTGGTTATTGATGAGAAGCAGACAGCTGATGTGATCCCCTCCTCTCTGGGTGGCGGCTAACGTTCAAAGCTGCTTTAACTTTTCAGCCCTGACTCTGAAACTGAGGCAGAGCCGCTCAGACGCCGCTCCTCTTCCTCCACTCTGCTTCTCCCGCTCTTCTTCCTCTCCTCTGCTTCCATCTTCCTCTGCTCCCGCCTCCCGAGCGGTGGAGGATGTCGGACGGCGTGATGTGCGTGGTGGAGGTGGGGGCAGAGCTCGGGGCGGGGGGGCAGATGCAGGTCAGGGTGGAGCTGTCGGACGGCAACATGCTGCAGCTCATCCGGGGCGACGGGGACCTGGCCCGGATGATGAAGAGGCTGGTGGACGGTTTCCCTGACGACCGAGAGACGCTGTCCTGCAGTCTGCTCCCAGGTTGGTTTGCCCCCCCGGTGGCACCAGCGGCAAGCCGATTACAGGTGATCGGCGCTCTCAGGTGTGATGATCACAGCTGAGCCGCCGGTATCAGCCCCGTCAGCTGCTTCGGGAGTGGCCTCAGCGGCACCAGTGGGACTTTAAACTGCACAAGTATCATTAGTTAAGTGGGACTTTGAAGGGTAAAAAGCAGCAGTTGCAACAGTGTCAGAGTGACCTTTAATCCTCCGAAAAGAAGAAGTATTAGATTCTATTGTTGGAATCAGTTAAGTTTCAGTAGTCGTAGGTGTGCTGTTATATTTGAACCAGTGGTCCTTTATACAACAGCTCTATTGGTTTCACAGCGGGAGTTTCATTTATTTCAGTAGTTTTCTGAATATCAGCGCTGTTTAGATTCAGTTGGACCAGGTGTTCTCTGAGCAGTCAGTGTATTTCCATTACCAGAGCAGTTTCTGAGAATCAAAAGCAGAAGTTTCAGCAGTTTTTGTAATGTTGTGAACAGCCGTATTTCTCAGAATAGAAGTAAGAATATCAGAACCAGGAGTAAATCAAAAGTCAGTAGTACCGCTGCCACTGCTGGTAAAAGTCGTACTTTTACTCTCCAACTAATACTCTTCCCAGTGATTCTGAGCAGCCTCTAAATAGTCTATGTCAATAAGTCAGCTGGCATTATTCTAAGCTGTGGTTGTAAAAGTGTTAGTGAGCTGTAGTGCTGTCATTTTTTTTTCTTCTTCTTCTTTTACAGGCCTTTTGGCAGTCAAAGCATCAGAGCACAGTTCAGATCCTGAAATAAAAGTTTTGGAACTCAACAGACTTTTGAAGACCATCATCAACCTGCCGCAAAAGGTAGTTCATCACCTCGCCTGTTCTTTACCCTGTCAGTACAGAATCGTACCATGGTTCCCATCCTCTGTTACCTCGGAGCTTTTATTTTAGGAATTTGTCTGAGTCCTGTGAAGTTACAAGATCCAACATGAACAATCACTGAAAAGCAGATGCTGTCTGCTCAATAACATTTAGGAAAATCCAATTTTGATGTCCTCAAAGCAGGCAACAACTCATGCTGGGAACCACTGTTCTCCCATGTTTAATGGTTTTCACTTATAAAATGCTTTTTCACAGCATGAGCGATCCTCACACAAATGGAGGCAACAGCCATGCAAGATGATCATTCCATCTGTTGGGGCAGTTTGTTCTTTAGTGCCTTGCTCAAGGATACTTTGACATGTGGACAGTGGGAGATGGGAAATTAAACTTGCAGCTTTCCAACTGAAAGTCTCTCTATCAACCGAGCCACAGCCGGCAGCTGCATTTAGATATTTAGATCCACAACACATTCTGCTTCACTCTTCTGTGATTTTTTTTCCAGTGTATCCTTCTCTAATACACAAATTAACATAATCTGTTGAATCAACTGTGATTTGTTGTAAAATACAATGCTTCTTTTCACTGTCTCGACTGAACAAGCTTTTCCTCTGCTCTGCATTTCAGTTTTCTCAGTCTGAAGCCGTGCTGGACTTCTTTCAACCATGTGCTGTAGATCGGCAGGAGCAGGAGGGCCAAACGACAATCCAGGAAGAGGTCCAGACATTCATACAGGAGGAGCTCCAAACCATAGCGGAGGAAGAGATTCAGACAACTATAGAAGCAGAGCGCCAAACAGAAATACAGGAAGAGGTCCAAAGCATCACTCAGGATACACCAGAACCTGGTGTCCTGAAGAGTCCAGTCGCTTTGTCAGGTCAGTTCAATGATCAAACACAGGACTAATGGTTCACTCAGTGTTATAAAATAGACAGTTATTTGAAGTTACTGAGTACTTCTCCCCACAGTGGGATCACTAGACAAGAGGTTGTAGAGTACTTCAGATCGAACACTGTGAGGGTGAGACTATTGACAGGTTCACTTAATTATTTCATCTTAAGTCCTATCTGTTAGAGGAAGATGCTCTATGATCTGGATGTTTGATGAAGTTCCATCATTAAGAGGAAGGAAGATGCTCTATGATCTGGATGCAGAAAGACATGTCTTAGATCGAGGTCTTGCTTCAGGACCTTCTTTAATTGGTTTTTCTTGAATGTGTTGGTGCTGATTCTGTGTTTGGAGACATACTGATAAGAAGCTGTTTCTCTGCAGAGGTCATGATGTCAAACGGTTTCTGTTTGGCAAACACTGAGACCATCATGTACGACCTGACCCCGGCTGCACAGACACGGACCCAACCGGACGACCCCACAGGCAGACGGTGAGCGTTGGCTTTAATTACAGCCCGACAATAATTCTAAATCCTGTTCATCATATTGCTCAAGCCTTTGACAATATTTCATGTAATGTTTGTATCTTGTGTTTTTGGTCTTAGAGCGAGCGTAGGAACTGACGTCTGTCTGCAGCTCTGTCATCCGTCCGCATCTCCTCAACTTCTGCGTGGTTTCACAGGGATGATGGGGAAACTTGCAAAGACAAGAACCTTCAGACGGACTGCAGCTCCGCCTCCCTGACGTCTCACATCCTGTTCACCTCGACACAAGAGACAGACATCCTGGACTGACTGACTTGTTTCAGAGACAGAAACAGACTCTGGAGGACTGTCGTTATGGAGACACTTCTCCCACCTTTCTACTCACTGATCAATTAATGGATGGATCAATTGGATGGAAAGCTCCTCAGGCTGTCGACTCCTGGTCAATTATGGGAGGAAAGGCAGCTTCCTTTGTGAACAAGTCAATGTCTGCCGCCCCACATTTCAGCTGGAAACAGCTCACCAGACCCCCTCACACCTGACCAGTAACTGTTCCAGATTTACCCAACAAGGAATCAAAACAACCCAAGCAACTTTCCTAACGCCTGAACTACACTTATCCAACATTTTCAACATGACCAAATCCGTATTATTAACAGGCCTCCTCAATAACCTCAAAAATGGATTAGCACCTGTTAAACCTGCCTCACGCCGGATCCATGCCTGTCCAACACCTGATCATGTGCCTGCGTCAATCATGCAACACCTGATCAGTACCTCCAATGTTAGATCAGCTGTTGTCCAACGTCTGATCAACACCTCTCCACAAAAAAATGATCCGCACTGATCAGATCATGAGCACTTTTCTGATCAGCAGCTGTTTCACTTGTCTTGCACAGAGTCACCTGTCTCACATCCCGTTACCTGATCAGTGCTCCAATGCTGAATCAGTTGTTGTCCTACACTTTAGGCTACATCTAATTAGTAGTTTTCCAATTTTTGATTCTTGGCTGGACAACACCAGACCAACACTCATCCGGCCTGTCAGTCAACTGATCACTACTTATCCAATTTGTCAAATGCATGATCGGCAGCAACCATGCCTGTTTTCCACATCCTTAAAACTTGTTGAACTTATTTACCATCTGAACAGTATCTATTCAAACTTATATCGGGGCGATAGTAGCTCAGTTGGTAGAGCAGGTAGTCTTATACCCGGAAGGTTGGCAGTTCGATCCCTGCTCCTGCAGGCGTAAAACTGTCGTTGTGTCCTTGGGCAAGACACTTCACCCACGTTGCCTAGTATGAAAGTTGTGAGAGTGAATGGTTGGTGGTGGTCAGAGGGGCCGATGGCGCAGATTGGCAGCCTCGCTTCCGTCAGTCTGCCCCAGGGCAGCTGTGGCTACAGTAGTAGCTTACCACCACCGAGTATGGCGTGAATGAATAATGCAATGTAAAGCGCTATATAAAACCAATGCATTATTATTATTATTATTATATTCCTTCAACACCCATCAAACACATCAAAGTAAAAAAAAGCTATATCCATTATGTTTCTTTGTTTATTTGACTATTGACTATGTACCTTCTTCATATCAATACAACTTAATGTCACTATAATCTAAAACAAAAATGTAAATATTAAGCTGAAAGCTGAGGTAATCATGGAGAATATATTTGTTGAAATTAGTGTTTGGTTAGTTCTTTTTTTGCTACTGTCATTAATTGGTGAGGTTTCATTTTTATCCACTCATGTTTAGCTGATGGTGCTACTGTTAATTCCTCTGGGTAAGTCATTATGGGCCTCCAGAAAAGCTTTTGTTTGATGAATTGAATTGTGCTCTGAGAAAAACCCTGGGGGTTAACTCGTTGGCTCCTATGGTCTATTCTAGTGATATGGTTTAGGTAATTCATTTAATTCTACTCACACTGTGACCCATGGCATCACTTTTCATGCTTTTTTAAGGGTTGCGAGCTCATTAACCTTTGGCGAAATCACATTAACCTGCAGCAATCGGGTCACATCTGGCCCAGATGTTGATTTGTTCTTTGAGTGCTGGGAGTTAATGGAGCAGTATGCTGTCAACTCAATAATCCTGCGTCATCAATTGATCAGACCAACATAAAGAGCAGCAGCAGATTGAAAACCGCTTCAGAGAGACAGCAGATACAGCTTGAGCTGCTTGAATCAGCCAATATCCAGCCACAAGCCGACTGACATCCACCATTTACCCGACAATCTGCAGGCAAGGAGCGAAAAACCAGCTGACAATCTCCCAAGACCCTGACCTTCAACCAGCCTTCAGCCTGAATCCAGCGCAGTCTGTCATCACTCATCACTCGCATGTGGATGAGATAAAGTTGACATCCTGTCAACATCTGGGGAATATCTGCTCTAAACTCAGCCAGCATCCAAGAGTCCTCCATCCAGCCTGCATCAAACCGGCAGGGATGAGTCGCCTCCACCCCAGCAGGGCTTCGCCTCCCTGCTCTTTGGGAGAGAACTGCACGGGCCACCATCATCACTTCAGGACCTCCAAGCTGCTTCACACGTCCGGCCTTGCTCCCACACACAGCACTCACCTGCAGCCCAACCTTTTCCCCACCGTGGACGTCCCTGACCATGCCCACTACATCATCGGCGCGGTCATCCTTTTGGTGGGGGTGACAGGCATGCTCGGTAATGCTATGGTTATTTATGTGTTCTGTCGCAGCCGGACTCTGCGCTCGCCCAGCAACCTACTGGTGGTCAACCTGGCGACGGCTGACTTCCTGATGTCTTTAACGCAGTCTCCCGTCTTCTTCGTGGCCAGCCTGCACCGTCGCTGGGTGTTTGGTGAACTGGCGTGCGAGCTGTACGCTTTCTGTGGAGCTCTGTTTGGAATCACCTCCATGATGACGTTGACTGCCATTGCGGTGGACCGCTGCCTGGCCATCACACAGCCACTGGCGCTGATGGGCGGGATGAGTCGCCAGCGGGTCTTGATGGTGATGGTTGGGGTGTGGCTGTACTCCCTGGGCTGGAGTTTGCCGCCGTTCTTTGGGTGGAGTGCTTATGTCCCTGAGGGACTTCAGACATCCTGCAGTTGGGACTACATGAGTTTCACGGCTTCGGTGCGCACCTACACCATCCTGCTCTTCGTCTGTGTTTTCTTCGTCCCACTTGCTCTCATTGCTGGGTGCTACTTTGCCATCTTCCGGGCGGTGCGGCAAGCTGGTCAAGAGGTGCAGCAGCTAAGCAGCGGAGAGACGAGTAAGGCTTACGAGCGTCTGAGGAGTGAGTGGCGATTGGCTAAAGTTGCTTTGGGAGTCATCTTGTTGTTTATTATTTCCTGGTCACCATATTCTGTGGTTGCCCTGACTGCCACTGCGGGCTATGCCCATCTGCTCACTCCCTACATGAACTCAGTTCCGGCCCTCATTGCCAAGGCCTCCGCCATCCACAACCCCATCATCTACGCCCTCACACATCCAAAATACCGAGCTGCCATTGGTCGTTATATCCCACTTCTGCGCACTGTGTTGCGGCTAAAGGAGAAGGATCTCCGTTCATCTTACAGCTCGAGTGCGGCGTCGTCTCGCCGTACGACTCTGACGGGCTCACCGGCAGTTCGACTCAGTGCCAGAGCCCGGACCAACGGCCAGTGGGGGAAGAGCCGGCTGTCCTCTGCGTCTGACAGTGAGTCCTGCTGGACAGAGAGCGAAGCCGATGGATCGAGCGCCGGATCGACCGCCTTAAACCGGCAAGTGTCCACACAGGTCACCGCTGAGCCACAGCACTTCACCCAGCCGAGCCAGCAGAAAGGAACCATCGACAATGACTCAACTGACAAAGATGCTGCAACTGAGGCCAAACCACTGCTGCTTCCTCTGTGACCCCCTGTTGCACAACTGGCTCTGTCCTCAACAGCGACTCCCAGAAAAACAACAGAAGAAGAAATACATCAAAGTTGGACTTTTGCTGACGTTCCTGCTTTGCATAGAGTCTTTACTGTTATGCTTCTCACAGTGGATTTAGAGCTTTGAATGAATTTTTCATTAATAATAATACAACTTAGACTTGATACTGAAGCTGAATGCTGAACCCCAGAATGGTTGTTTTTCATGATTAAGTTCTGTTTAGACATGAATTTCATTTGTAGGACATTTCCAGCTTCAGAAATGACTTTTGATTGATTTAAGTCTGATAATGAACTCTTGATGACTCATCAGTTCACGAGAATAACTTAGTGTCTATTTCTCATCTGTTGCACTGCAAAGACCTGAAACCGCAAGTCTCAACTGAAATCAGCAACTGACTGCTTTAGCACATGCTCAAATAGACGTCTCCCTTCTGTGTGGCAGCTGCAACCCAAACAAGCTGAAAAGCACTATCTTTCTTCCACCCTCTTTGTTGTCTCGGCTGTCCATCACTTCAGTCTTTTGCTGCCTCCTCCTGGCTGCATCCCTCCTCCTGCAGATTGAATCTCAGCCCTGTCTCCTGTGCTGACACTGTTCAAGAGAATTTGCTGTGAATAAAGTTTTGCTGAATTGAACAGAGAGCCTGGTAATCTGTCAGATTAGCGGTGTGTTCAGTTTGTTAGCAGTTAGCAGATTAACTGTGCCGCTAATCCATCTTCAGTCAACATGTCGGACAAGAGAAACACGTTTCTGCTCTCAGGTACGTCTCACGCCAAACTAAACTCAAATGTTGTTTTATTAAGGGCCCTCTGAGCCAGATTAACATACAACTCAAAGTATCCTGGGTTGGTAGAGTTGAGGAACACACTCACACTCACACACAGACACACACACACACATACACGTGGGTCTATTGCTCTGACTGTCAAACACGTGCTCTGTTGAAACATCACTGCTGTTCTCTGAGCTTCAGTGTCACTTGAAATCAAATAGGCATGAGAAACTTGGAGCAGGTTTTTTGATTTCTCTGATGATCTGGAAAATATTAAATTGACTTTAAATAGTTTATTGCTGGTTTTGTACATCAGACCTCCGGCAGCTTAATCCTTCCAGATTAGGAACGGATATACGTATCTGGCAGTCTTCCTCTTGATTTGATCAAACTAATCGCAGCCAATTAGAGAGCCATTGTTCTGGTAGCATCACATTACGTTACCTTAAAAACCATCAGGTTGAGAGTTCAGCAAACAGCTACAGATACTAGAGGTTTACTTCCTCCTTAATCCAGAATTTTCCATCGTGCCTCATGGTTCTCTTCCACATTATTAGTTGTGCTTAAACATTTTGGCTGTTCTAACAAGGACTGTGTCTTAAGATTCAGTAAGCGGATCCTGACCTTTCACCTGTTTGTTCTTAGCGCTGTTGCTTTGGTCAGCGCTGAGTGTGTCGGCCTTTGTAGAGGAGCTCGATGATTCGTGAGTACTATTGTCTTAACCTGATTTGACTTGGCTTCACTGGGTTGAAGTGAACACTGTACCACTAACCAATCCTATTGCTCCTCAGCTTCCTAGAGACAAAACAACCTGATGACATCTGGCTCATCAAAGTACGTTCATTTATTCTAGACTAGTGATTTTTGAGGTTTGGGGCGGGCTTCCCCTGGAGGGTGCCCGGTAGCATAAAGGGCGTTGGAGCTGCAGAAAAAATATCTGGGGGTCAGGGAAATTACTTTGCATTTCTGGAAAGGTGGCTCAAGCTCTTTGAGGACGTTCCTCCTTCTATGCTATCCCCAAACCCTAACCCCAACTCTAGTCACAATTCAATATTATTGTATGTGTTTGTTGTGCGATTAATGTGTGTACTAACTCTACTGTCTCGTACAGTTTTACGCCCCCTGGTGTTCGTTCTGTAAACAGTTGGATCCCGTTTGGCACCAGATCGGATCAGATCTCCGGAGTCTCGGTTCTCCTGTCCGTGTCGGCAAATCGGACGCCAGCGTGTACACGGGTCAGCGACAGAATATAAATATATATTGAAAATGCTAGCACTGAGTACGTTTTAATTAAAAACATGTTCACCGTTGATTCTTGTTTTTGTTTTTTCATGCAGCGTTGTCCAAAGAGTTCCGGGTCAGAACTTATCCAGCTATTCTCATGTAATCCTCACTGTCACATCACCGCACATTAACCAATCACAGAAGATGTTATAATTTGGAATTGTGACATTTGAAAATGTCATGTTGTCGTGTTCCTGTGACATTATGCTGTTGTGTTTTAATCATTTGACAGAATGTCTCATTGAAGTTCTGTATCACAGCTTAGGGTTGAGTTCATGTGTCAGTGTGTTGTGTGACAGAGGGTCACAATACAATGAATCAGTCAGTTGTATATTAGTTACATTCACAGTGACATGTTAGTTTTTTGCTACAGTGATTTATTACAAAGTTGTGCATCACATTTGTTTGTTACAGCGCTAATAAACAGTCATGTTGGTGACATGTTCAGTGGCATGCTGCAGTGACGTGTTCATCATGGGTTAATGTGTTACAGACAGCTGTATTACGGTGATATATAGTTATGCATGACATTGACATTATACAGGGCTGTGTACTCCAGTGATTTGCATGGGAGGGATGTATGTAGGTCATGTCACACTGAATTACGGGCTGCATGATGATCAATGTGTCAGTGGTGTGTTACATGACAACGTGTCAGATTCTGGTAACGTTTTTCCTCAGGTTAAAGAAGGAAGTCAAGTATAACTATCCTGGACCAAGAACCAAAGATGACATCATGGACTTTGCAAACAGAATAGCAGGGTGAGTCCAGACAGAGGCCGACTCGAAGCAGTAACGCTGAAGAGACGTGAGGTGATACGGAAGTATGATATAAAAGCTGCATGGCAGTGACATTCAGTCTGTGTTGTTCAGGCCACTGGTTCGATCTCTGAGCACCCCTCAGCTCTTCCTGCACGCCATGAGCCTGCACGATGTTATGATTGTTTACGTGGGGGCCACTTCAGAACTGAAGGTACACAAACACACATTCACACATACACACGCACTAAGACACACACAAATGCACACTGAAATTCACTATATGTATTTACTTTCAGGGAAATTTCACGTCAGTGGCTGAAGAGCTGATTATTCACGCCTACTTCTTCTCTGCCTCAAGAGACGTACTGCCCAAGGTTCAGAAGTGTCGATATCCGTCTCCTTCAGTGTCAGTCGATAATGTCACTGTGTTTGTTTCTGTAATGATTGTCAGTTGTTTTCAGTGTCAGCCTGTCTGTACCTGGTATCGGTCTGTTTCAGCATCTGTAGTTATTGCCGTTCCATTTTAATGTCTATAGATATTATCGTTGTGTCTTAGGGTTAGGGTTAGGGTTACCTCAACCCTAGTGTCTGCAGCTACCGTCAATGTCCATAGATAGCCTGTTTTGTGGTTTCAGTGTCAGATTTGGCACCAGTCAGTTTTAGTGTCTGTATTTACCTTCAGCCTGCAGTGTGTGTTTGTGTCTGATCAACATCGGTTTGCGTTGCAGGCGGTGTCTCTGCCTTTTCTACCAGCTGTGGTCATTTTTAAAGATGGAACCTTTGTTACCTACAATGGTGAGACAATTGGTCGAATATGTTTTCAAGCCGCACAATTCCTGTAGTTGGATGAATTCTGATCAGTCTGAAAGGAATCCAACCAGTGTTTCACTGTATTGCAGAGGAACAGGATGGTGACCTTAAGTCGTGGATCAACAGAGAACGATTCCCGAACTTCTTTCATCTCGACAGCTACACTCTATACGCCATGGGAGAGTCAGGTAAATACAGCCACTATAGGAGGCAGACAAATATGAGACAAGTACAAATATTACGCACAGCACTGCTGCTTGTTGTCAAGATAAAGAAAGTTGCTGATAAAAGGCAGCTTTGACAAGCTGTGGTTCATCAGAGAACTTTGACGCTGCTCATATTAGGTGATGTTTCCTCTTTGGTACAGGTAAACTGGTGATGTTGGCTCTGGTTAAACGATACATGTGTGATGAAAGTCTCAGGTAACAGTCATCCGTCATTCTTGACAAACATTTTGCATTCGACCATACCTCACCTGTGTGATCATCCAATTATGTGTCCATAAATATATGTGTCTGTCACCTGTTCAGGTACAAGAATCTAGTGGAGAAAGTGGCTGCAGAGCACAAAGACACCTACAGCAGGTAGGCCTTCTAAGAGTTTGACTGATTTTGCGTGAATCTGTGCGTCAATCTTACCACTTTCTCCTCTTTCAGGGATTTCTGCTTCGGATACATGGAGGACACTGATTTCATCACGGGTTTGTTGATGACGTGAGTTTCTTCTACTCCTGTGCTTATCTCTAATAGCACAACACCTATAAGACATTGTTGATGTTTTTCATTGTCGTCAGCAGTGAAGCCACTGTGCCCTCATTTATTGTGGTGAATCTGACAAATGACGGCTACTTCCTGCCTGCCGCATCCATCGAGACGGAGCGCCACCTGCTGGACTTCCTGAACGGCGTCTTGAATGGAAGCGTGGAGGTAAGTCTCATCCGGTTCATCCGGAGTCAGTCAACACATCCATGTTTCTGAAGGTTTTGTCTTTGTCTCAGAGTCAGGGAGGAAACGGCGTGGTTCAGCGAGTCAAACGCTTCGTTTACGATGTGAAAACCACTGTGATAGTAAGTCATCAGTGGTATTGTTATTTTAAGTCTGCGACTCACAGTTCACTGACCGTCCTTTACTGTCGTCCTCTCCAGCCGCTGTTCACGGATGCACCTCTGTTGGGCTGCATTCTGTTTTCCTTCCCGACCTGTATTGTGCTCTTCCTCGTTTACCTCTGCTGTCTGGCCAGAAAAGAGGCTGCTGGTGAGGATGACGACGACGACGACGACGGGGCATTACAGCGCCGCAAAAACCAATAAGAGGTTGGACTGATGATGGGGATCAAGAGGACGGCAACTGCAATTTGAGACGACACCTGAGACCGAGAATTCAATCTTGAGTCAGTGGCTGCAAGAGAAAAATGTTCTGAAGACTCAGAGTTAGAAACTCGTCTGTCAGTTAACCGTGTGGCCGTCAGTAGTTTTCATTTCAACAACCGAACAAATTCTCGGCAAAAAATTTGAATAAATAAATACTTCAACAAACTTGTAGATTGAAAATCTTTCCAGCAACTTCAAAATCCTGACAGGTCAAATCGCCACAGGTGGGGCGGCGGATTGTACAGCGTCTGGTGAAGCAATACAGATCACAACGTGACGTGAACTTCTTCAGAAGAATGCTACTACATCGATGCCTTTCGTCACGGAACATGCGTCACGTGTAGGACTTCAGTCTTGCAGATGTGGTGTAATTATGTTCACTCCAGGCTTCCAGCTGTTCACTGCACAACACGCATTGATAAAGAGGATTTGATACGGGGCCTGCTGCATTGATGATTGACAGTCTGATTAATCAGCAGTACAGAGCAGCAGAAGGCAACAGATTCCCTGAATCCTGAGAAAATAAGAGATTAAAAAAAAACCCACAGGAAAGTTTACCTTCACAGTGCCTCCTGTGTTTGCACCATCAGTGTCATGGCTCAGTAATAACGAACATCATTTACTGTACATCCAATATGACAAGAATATCCTGTTCCATAGTTTTAAGGTTACAGAGTTTTGCTTGACATTTTGGAATGTATTCGATGAACAACTAGAACAAGTACGCACTTTGTTGCATGTTTTAGTTGTCTCTCGACTCCAGCACCCCTGAACAACATCGTTGATTTCCTCATCAAAGTTGTACAAAAGCGTAATAGCTGGTAGAGGCCTAAAACATGCAGGACATCAGGACAGGACACCCCTAGCTTAACTCTTCTAGCTCCATCTTTGAAGAACTCTGTGGGGTTCCTTGACCCTTGTAACAACTTTCCGGAACTTGCAGTGGTAACAGGCCATTGGAATTCAACCGTAGTTCACTGAAATGTACATGTATAATCTCTGAAGTGAATATTCTCTTTGCAAAATCTTTCAAAATGCAACAGTTGCAGGTGTTTTTTGAACATTTCACGGTTACATCATTGAAATTGGCTTTATGTTGAGATTGTAGCAATTTTTGGTACTAATTATTCAGACATTGAAAAATACATTTTTCCAAATGCATAGCCTGTACCACAACTAATAAAAACATTAAAGTATAAACTTAAAGGTTATTTTTGGCACTATTTTACCAATCCAGTCCACATTGGGCTGTGTGTGGCACCTGAATTAAAATGAATTTGACATGTTTGATGTACATTTAAACTACTGGAAGATTGATTTATAATCGACACAAATAATTGAAGCTTTTCTTTGTGGTGAAAAACACTGATCAGATGTTCTGTTGTTAGAATTAACACGACTGAAGACCACACAGTTAATTGATAAAAACATTTATAACTCTGTGACTTCTTTCAAAGAAAAATAGGGCATCATGTTTTTCTCTTGTAGTCACTGATTCAGTATTGAATTCTCGGGGTCAGATCCTATTTAAAACCCTGCTCATTCACATTATTTTAAATAAATACTTAAAAGATGTTCTGAAAACCACTAAAACCAATCCTCTGTTTTTCTTCAATTATTTCTGAGAGAAACATTGATGGACAGATGGATGGATGGCTGGATGGATGGATGGATGGATGCATGCATGCATGGATTGACAGATGGATGGAGGGGTGAATGGGCAGAGGGATACAGAGACAGAAAGGGAATGCATGCATGCATGCATGGATGGATGGATGGATGGATGGATGGAAGAGTGCAGACATGGATGGAGGGATGAATCGATGGATGGACGGACGGAGATGGATAGATGGATGGATGGACGGACGGAGATGGATGGATGGATGGATGGAAGGATGAATGCATGCATGCATGGATGGATGGATAGATAAATGGATGGATGAGTGCATGCATGGATGGAGTGATGAATGGATGGATGGATGATGGATGGATGGATGAACAGATGGAAGGAGGGGCGGATGGATGAATGGACAAATAGAGGACAGAAAGGGATGTACAGATGAATGGATGGATGGATGGATGAATGAATGCATGCATGCATGGATGGATGGATAAATTGATGGCTGGATGGCTGAATGTGTTCCTAAACAAGAAAGGGCGGTGGAGAAAATGGATAGATGAAAAATAAAATAAAACAAACTTTTATTTTGGAGGTTAGTGTTTCCGCTACGGATGCTTTTATTTTGAATGTCAGTTTCCGCCCCGCCAATGCTAACAGCTAGCGGCTAGCAGCCGTGTGAGTGTGATACCGGACCGTCCCGTCGGTGAGCGGAGCCTCCTACAGACACCGGGCCGCCGCGGAAACTTTCTTCCATGGTGCTGCTCGACTGAAGAGGCTTCTGGAAGCTGCTCGTGAGGGTGCACAGTCTCCATGGCGACCGAGGAGTACTACGAGGTGATGCGAGCTAATGCTAACATGCTAACAGAGGATCATGGGCTGAGAGTTGGCTAAGTTTGTGAACTTCACCTTCAGGCCTCGAAGAAGCGTTGAAAAGTGACACAAAGCGGCCGGTTAGCTGCTCGGGGGCTCCCCTGGTCCGACTCACGGCCTGGAAGCTGCAGTCGACCCCGATAAAAACTAGTCGGTTGAGTTAGCTGACAGCTAGCCCAGCATTAGCTTCCCGTTAGCTTCGTGTTGGATGACGAAATGGATCGAACATTGTGATCACTCACGAGATAACCCATCATAAACTCTATCCAGGGTAGTTTTGGAAACTTTGCTCAAAGTTTGAGCAGGTGCTGCTTAATATTTAATACCACGCGTTTTTTAAGTTTCTAGCAGTTTATAATTTAAACACTTACGGTGCCTTCATTTGAACCAAGGTCTGGTATATTTTCAATGGGTGGAGTAATTTATTATTTCCAAATTGATTGTTTAAATATGGGGTTAATTGATCAGCTGATCATCACATGACCTCGCTTAGAGTGGATAGTTTGGTTGGTCTCCTCCCCATATGATAACAGAAATTATGACAGGGATGTATTTAATTCAAACTAAGTGACACTGATTCTACTCATTTCATGTTGATCATAAAGATTACAACAGTGACAAAGAGGATGTTGGTTCTAACAGCTGTGTTCCGCAGGTGGAGAGGATCGTGGACAAGAGGAAGAATAAGAAGGGGAAAGTGGAGTATCTTGTTCGGTGGAGAGGTTATGGCTCTGAGGGCGACACCTGGGAGCCGGAGACGAACCTCTCCACCTGCATGGTCTATGTCCATGACTTCAACCGTCAGCTTGCTGAGCGGCAGAGGGACAGCACGCTGCTTCGCTCCACCCGGAGCTCCCCCAGCCGCCACTGTAACCCCGCCCACAAACTGCCCAGCAGGCCCTCTGCGGCCCCTCGTCCCGACCTGAGTGGGGGGTTAGAACACAGTGAGATGAAGCCACCCCTCAGCTCCACTCCGCTGCCCCACTCATTACCGACTCGCCCGACCTCTGTCGGCTCCCAGCAGCCACCACCTGCAGACAGGTTAAGTGGTGGCCTGATGTCGCCTTCTCCGCCCGGATCGGCGCGCCGCAGTGTAGATCTGTCCAAGACTGGCATCAAAATCCTGGTTCCAAAGAGTCCGATGAACAGCCGGCCGGATTCCGAAGAGTCTCCCAGTGAGGCGGCTCAGAGTCTGGAGGAGGGAGCTCAGGAGGCCCACCTGGTCCCACCAGAGGTGGCTCTGCTGGAGAAACCTGCTGCAGTCCAGCTGGGGCCTGGAGAGGAGAGGGCCCGCATGGGGACCAGACCCCGCAGCCAAAATCCGCTGGCCCCGCCTCAGACCCCCATCACACCAGCCGCCATGCGCTCCCTAGGCGGGACAAGTGAGTGTTTCACAAATCGCTTGTGGAAGTGCAAGACGATGTAATTGAGCAGATTTTGATTTATTTCCTCCATAACAACCACACATAGCACTTTCTCATCTGTTGTCGTGTCAGCTCAGAGAAGCTGTAAACGTCCAGTACGGCCTGGTCACAATCAACATTGACTCCAGGTGGACAGCAGACTAAAAAATTCACCCTCAACAAACTGTGCCAATTTTTATTTTCACTATACTACAGTTTTCAAGCAATCAGATGCAAAAAAAATTCATCCAGTAATCTTATTTGGTAGTAAAATGGTGATCAGTTAAAGATGTCGAGGTAAAATGGGGTATGGACTCTACAGCATGACTTGGATAGCATAACAAGACTTGAAACAGATGAAGAGCATCACTACAACTTAATAAACTCAGTTGTTTGTTTAATTTAGTAAAATATATGAACAGAACTCTGCTTTATTGCCCATCAAATGACCACAAAAGACTCTATAACGTGCAAATGTGATGAAATATGTGGAAAATAAATTATCTTTTCTGCAAACTTAATATAAATGTCTGCACATACAATTTGCACATTGCTGGATTGCTGTAATTTATGTTTCTTAACTGATTTGTATCAAATGAACAACAACAACTGCATTATTTCTGAAATCTTGACACTCAGAAGTTTGTAAAACGTCCTATCGGGCCGATGAATCGGCCAATCCGATGAATCGGTCGACCTCTAACTGGTAGTGCAGTGAAATAACATAAAGTCACTGAAATTGTTGTTTAAATTATCTGGCAATTACCATTACCAAATTTACCAAATGAGAATTTTCCCGTAGCATTATGCGAGTTATTCAAAAAGAGGAATTTTGGAATTCAAAGTCCTTGCTTCGATTCTCTGCGTTAGTTTTCTGTGGGTAAAAGATGTACTTTTAGGCAAATATGTTGTCTTGAGAGTTGTAGATAAATAAACCCCTTTTCAACATGCTCACATGTTCCAATAATATCAAGAATTTCAACTTCTAAGTGGAATAACAAAATGCGAGGGTATGGACACTACATGGGGTACGGACACTACAATTGCAAACAACAGATCCCATTTGCAACTGTTGTAATATTAATTGTGTGCACTATATCCACAACATATCATCATTCAAATAGTGCTACCCAGGTATATAAAATAGAACATTCAGCTCAAGCCAAACACATAGTAGGAATGAGGAACTGGATAGGGGTACGGACACTACCGGAAATTCTGGACATCGAGATACTATATTAGTTCAGCCTTTGTAACTTCATAGATAGTATATTGCTGATGCTATTTTTGGTCAGAAACTGATCCAATACCATAATAGATATATTTTAGACATGGCCTTGGCTTATATTGTGCTTATTTAAAAAAATAAGTCTCCATTAAGTCAAAAATCAGCTGAAATAGAGAAATATATAACGAGTTGAGCTTCCAGCTTCGCGGAACACAGCTCGGCCCCCACAGCTCGAATTTGCACGAAACAACCTGCAAAATAAAAATAATCACATCCATTATCAAAAAACATCACAGTATTTCAATATATTTCTGATTTCCTTTGAAAATGAAGCTCCTAAAATTCAAACAATCTTGTTTTGACCAGATATAACGCCCTTTTTCCTACAAAAAACCTTACATCAAATCGTCTTGGCGAAGATGATCAATGAAACATGCAGAAATAAATGCATGTTGTTGTTTCAGTAAGCCATTGGCTGTTCAAACACACTCTCAAATGCATTCAAACACTAGCCTACACCACATTAGAAGACAATAACAACACACACAATACATTTCACAGGAAGATTGTGACCAGGCCGAGTAGTTGATCCTAAACCAGCAGACTTCTTTATGTCAACGATGAACTTCAAACTAGGGCTGAACAATATGGGCAAAATTTCATATCTCGATATCCGTGCCAGATATCTTGATATCGATACGATATATTACAATGGATTCAGTGAAAGTTAAGCATTTTTCAGAAAAATAAAAACATCATAATGCAAAAGGATGTAAAAAAAAAAATGCAGGTTTTTTTTTTATGAAAACTCACCGCCACTACCACCAAATTCGTTTGTGCAGATTCTGCAACCGCCCTCTCTTCAGCACTCATGTTGTTGTTTTGCTTACTCTCCGTGGCGTGCAGCACATGTGAGTGTGCGTCTGCGTCTCCGTCTCCCTCCTGCCCCTCCCTCTGATGTTTCTCATTGCCCGCCATCAGCTGTTAACCAGTAAACAGGTTTGTGGTTGGCTGGCCTGACCTGTGCATGGACAAACTTACATGCAGGGCAAGCAGGAGAAATCTTGATATCGTCGATTTTGAGAAACTAATGTCCTGAATGTTCATTTCCCGATATCGATATGATAACGATATATTGTTCAGCCCTACTTCAAACATTTAATTTGTGATTAAAGTAGTTCTTGATTCTCGATCTGTTCATTAATGTATTCAGTCTTCTTTTCATATTGTTGCACTGTAACATACATTTGAATGTGCAGCTTAGAAATGCAAACAGTGGATCTGTTTTTAAACTGAATGAGACAAAAAGAACATTGTGTGCTAACGGGTTTATCAAAGAATGACGGCAGACGATTTAGTTGAGCTTCCAAAGTTTTGCGACAGTTGTGTGTTCTGTCTTCAGGAAACTCGGCTCTGATGGAGGCCGTTGCAGCCAATGGGAACTCAGGTGTGCAGAGCGCCATCACCGGGGCGACCAGCGTGACAGGGAAGCGCCGACTGGAGGAGCGATCGGCGTTCGACAAGCGTCTGAGGTTCAGCGTGCGGCAGACGGAGAGCGCCTACCGTTACCGCGACATCGTGGTGAAGAAACAGGACAGCTTCACTCACATCCTGCTCTCCACCAAGAGCTCCGAGAACAACACGCTCAATCCCGAGGTGAGGCCACGCCCCCACTGAACAGCTTCATGTTCTCTCTCGTTATCTTCATTCATTGAAGGCTTCACAGTCGGATTCTATCCGGATGATGAGTGTTAAGATACTTCTACATACTGTGTGGTGTTGAACCATCCCAGATAAATGAGTCTTGTAAATCAGTGTCAGATGGATTAGACGACGGCTGTAGAAATGCAGTATATGAAATGACATTGATCAGTGAGACACTGCTTCTGACTTCAAGCTCCCTTCACAACTAAAAGGAGGGGTATTACGTGTTTTTAGCCCTTTAGTATCAATCCACAGCACACTCAAGCAACCGCTTTGCCCAAAGTTGGATGGTGAAAGCTGCATGTGTCAAAAACAACTTAAATCAAATGTTCCTCTGCATCAGGCTGCCTCAAACGACTGGAAATGGGTCCCTGTCTCTTTAAGAATCTCCTCAGCTTAGCGACACGCCCCCTCAGAGCCTCCATCTCCATGCGCATTCTCTGAGAGTGGAGAGGGGTGGGGGAGCGGAGCTGTGCAGACTACATCAGAGCTGGGGCGGAGCTGTGCATTATGGGCGGAGCTGTGCATTATGGGCGGAGCTGTGCATTATGGGCGGAGCTGTGCTTTATGGGCGGAGCTGTGCAGCACCGAGCGTTTCAGCGCTCAACATGGCTGCCAGGGGGAGATTCAGGGATTGCTCAAATATGCGAGAATGGTTCAGGGAACAACTCCATGTGACTTTTTAATGGGGAAATGCCACTATAGCATTATACCAAGCTCAAAAAAGTGGATTTTGCGTAATACCCCTCCTTAAAGTCTTAAGTTCTCCTCTCTTTCTGAGCCATGACTGTGTCCATATTCTCCTCCACCTCCTTTTTTTGGAATTTCTCTCCAAACACATGAATGCTACAAGGGCATGTGTTCCTAGTTTCTTTTTCATTAATGGACGGTGTTCGCTTGTGATATTTTATTCCTTTGTGTCATGTCGACTCACACACACACCATAGACTGCCATTCATCTTATTTCATGGTGCAGTCTGCACACAGCGAAGTTCATGTTGTGTCCAGAGTTTATTAAGTTCATGTTGTGCAGTGTAACTTGTAACTTGTAAGTGTGTTATGTACTGATCAGTGTGTAGCCGGCCTTAAGCACCTGACCCCTCCTGACCCCTCCCCTCCACTCCTTGCTAGGTGATGAAGGAGATCCAGAGCGCCATGGCCACGGCAGCATCAGACGACAGTAAGCTGGTGCTGCTCGGCGCCGTCGGCAGCGTCTTCTGCTGCGGCCTCGACTACCTGTATTTCATCAGGCGTCTGACAGACGACAGGAAGAAGGAGAGCATCAAGATGGCCGAAACGATCAGGTAACGCTTCAGGATAAAGACTCTCGTCCCCGTGTGAAGTCGTCTTGACCTCTGACCTCTCTGTCTTCAGGACCTTCATCAACACCTTCATCCAGTTCAAGAAGCCCATCGTGGTGGCCGTGAACGGGCCGGCGCTCGGCCTGGGCGCCGCCATCCTGCCGCTGTGCGACGTGGTGTGGGCCAACGAGAAGGCCTGGTTCCAGACGCCGTACATGGCGTACGGCCAGACGCCGGACGCCTGCTCGTCCTTCACCTTCCCCCGCATCATGGGCATCGCCTCGGTCAGTGCTGCGCTCGCGCAGCGTTTCGCTCCCCTCGCCGCCGGGCGCGCCTCACCCTTTCACTTTGTTTCCCGCCGCAGGCCAACGAGCTGCTGCTGAGCGGCAGGAAGCTGACGGCTCAGGAGGCGTGCGCCAAAGGTTTGGTGTCTCAGGTTCTCTGGCCCGGAACCTTCAACCAGGAAGTGATGCTGCGGATCAAAGAGCTGGTGACCGTCGACCTGCAGGTCAGTTCCGTGTGTGGGTGGAGTCACTGCAGTGTGTAGATGGAAACACGTTAAACTCTTAGTTCCTCCTCTTAGAGTGACACGCCGACCCAGATCTGATCCTCATACATGAACCGTCCGTCTTCTGCTGTGCAGGTTCTGCGGGAGTCCAAAGCCCTGATGAGGAGCACCAGCCGCAGTGCTCTGGAGCAAGCGAACGAGCGCGAGTGTGAAGCCCTGAAGAGAGTGTGGGGCTCGTCACAGGGGACGGACTCGATCCTGCAGTGCCTGCAGAGGAGGACTGAGCTGTACTAGAACCCGGCCGCGGTGCTTCTTGGTTCTCGGGCCGTCGTGGCCGAAGCAGCGACTCGGCTGACCGAGCTCCGCAGCAGGAGCCGAATCTTTGCTCCTCTTGTCAACGTGGAAGCAGAAACTCGAGCGGTTGGACCGAAGGCCTCTGCCGGCCTTTGATTTTGACCCACGACACACGCGGGACGTGTTGGCTCACTTCCAGCCGAGCTCGCCCCGCAGACCGTCGCGGTGGATCAGCAGCTGCTTCCTGAGCGCGGTTCAGCGGATGTGAGCTGAGCGGACGGATCAGGAAACACTGGACGGATCACGCACGGTCACTCTGAGGTAACACACAGAAAGGAACCTGTACAGAATGAGACATTCTGTGCTACGCTAGGCTAACGGACAAATCTAAAGCATGGACTGTGAGAGAAAAGTAGATGAAGTAACTGTCCCTTTAACTAGAGCAGCCTCAGGATTGGCTGATGTGAAAGAATCTGCGTCCCTGGACCCGCCCCGATCCCTCCAGCCTGCAGGGGGAGCTGTCGGCGGCCCCTTTTGATTATGCAGTGATAAACTATGCTGGACTTGTTGCCTCCCGGCAGGAGAGTTGCCCCCGTGTGACATTAAACTGGTGCCACGTGACCCAGTGTGCTGGTTTCCTCCCCCCGGCTTCGTGTTTTGTACAGACGTCGTTTTCTCAGCAAGTCGTATGCAAAACGTTCCGCAGTGTGTCTTCTTTAGTTTGCAGGCTTTGATAGGTAGAGTGACCTGCATTCAAAAAAAAAAAAGTTCCATTATTTATAAACTGTTAATGCTAACTGCTTCAAACTGTTTGATACTTGTAGAAATATTTATTTTCTGAAGAACAAGTCTCTCCTCAGTTACACAGCGACCATGTTATGATGTTAATACTTTGTGTAAGGCATTCTTTGGTGGTTTGGAGTTGTGTATATCGGTTGAAATGTAACACTCGTGTTATAGAAACTCAGTAGAATTACAAATACAGCTCAGAAGCTAGAATGATAGGCATGCTATATTTTTATAACTTTGACACCAAACCTGCATATTTTAGCTTTATTACAGGTATTGAATTTTCAGTTTTTGTTCTCTTTCCAGATTACAGCTCATTAAAAGCAACAGTGTTTTCAAATGTTTCACAGGATCAGTCAGTGATGGGCTCACAATACATTAAAGTTGGCATTGTGGATGCTGCCTTTTCTCGTTTTTGTTGGACTTCTTTGGGGAGAGAAAAGAAGAATTTCTTTGATATTGTCTAATTTAAGAAACCTGCAGAACCTGAATCAGGAGCGACTCTGTTCAACAACTTCTAGTTCCACTGTCAGAAAGAATAACTACAGGAGACAAAATGTTATAAACGGTAATGAAGCATCATGTTGCTGAATAAACAAAAACAGAAAGCCATGCTCCGACTCTCCATTCAACTATGGACCCCTAACCTTTAACAAAATTTCAAAAGATGTGAAGCATTAATTATTGAAGAAAATTTTAAGGAATGCTAGAATTTCCAAAAAAGCGGATTGAACTTGCCATCTCTATTTTGAAAGCATATTAAAAATCCATGAGTCACTTTACTACTGCCGTGAGAAGTAAATTGGAATAATCTTGCTTTAAATGGAAAATCTTACTGCAGCTAACATGGGTTTTAATCAGTTTTACACGTCATACGTAACTAATTTTAACAGATCAAAAATAAGTCGGCTGACTTTAAAATACATTACAAAATGGTGCAAATGAAGTTTGAGGACATCAAAGAATTTAGTGAAGTCAAAGACAGCTGTTTCTGTGAAACATCTTCATGCAAAAGATGCAGGAAAACAAGAATTGTGACACAGAGCAGAAAGTTTACTTTTTGAAAAAACTGTTACAATGTTATTGGGACATAAAATCATATTTAGAACAATTGAATTTGAACTCCACAGTCGTCCAAGTTTTCCCATGGCTTCATTGGTAAATTCTAGATTGCTAACCAAGTGGCCCAGTCATGGATCCTTGAGGAACTCCTAAAGCGATTTCTGTTTGTCGAGATTCACAATCGCCAACTGTGTCAGTTGAATGAAGTTAATACGTGGACTGCATGTTCAGCTTTCACACATTTGCTAAGTAAGACCCACAACGTTGAGCAGATCTGGAAATCTTTCTTCTGACTTTATTGAGGATGTTTGTGAAAATGGCTTCTATGTAAAAGCCTGAGTCGCTTTCCAGAATCCGGCGTTTGATGGTGTGAAGTCAGAAACACTACAGTCACTATGACTAAATAAAAAATGTCAGCTTTATTCATATGAGCTTGTTTACACAGATCTGTGGTTTTCAACATAAGGCACAAGACTCCAGAGAAGACCTTGAAGTTTCAGTTTGTGATCAGTCAAATTAAAAAAGAGTCACTTAATATCTGAACTTGTCTCAAGCTCAGATAACCTCCAAAAGTCAGCCTCTTTCCAGGAGAAAATAAATCCCCCAGAGTTTTCTTGATGTGTAAATGTGAAGGTCGGGCATCAGGGCGGACAGGCGTCGTGAGCTCCTGTGGCCAGGTGGAGGCGATACGTGTGATTGTGGAACATCAGCAGTGTGTAGAAGTTCTCGCCTCCCTTCAGGAAGCCGTGCTCGTTTTCCCCCCACGACACGGGACTGTCGGCAAAACCGTGGACCGTCAGCGACACCCAGGACTCCAGCCGGGGCTGCTGCAGGTAGCACCTGCAGGACAGGTGAGGTGGATACAGTCAGTGTATCTTGCATTACCACTTTGTACCACAAGAGGGTGTTGTGAGTTCGCCGCTGTTGATGTTTCTTTCAAAGAAAACCCAGTAATTTTAATTTCCACTCTAAAAGCTCTGAAAACAGCTGTCAGCTGTTCACAGGGTAGAGGTGGCGGACCTGAGCTGGTCGATCAGCCGCTGGATGTCCTGCGGCAGCAGCAGGCCACACACACTGACGCTCAGAGCTCTGCTCAGCGTCGTCTTCGGTTCTGGACATGCCAGCGTGGACAGGAAGCTGCTGGACGAGTTCTCACTGAAAACACAGAGCAGGAGTTTCACGGGTTGACAGGTGACCCTGACGCAATGCACATGGCAGGTTGCCATGGTGACTCACCAGGTGACGTCTGCATCGACGGCGCCGAGCCACTCCAGGAGGCTGTGGGGGTCACAGGAGTGCACGGCGGGGCAGGACAGCTCGGTCAGACCGCGCTGGCTCATCTGAGGCCGGTGCTCCGACCAATCGCAGCGAGACAGCAGTGACTGCAGAGAGGCCCCGCCCCCTGTTGGACAGGAGCATCATGAAGCAGAGGATCATGGGTAGCACACCTGGATGAAGATGTAAGTCACACACACACCTGGATGATGCGACAGCAGGAAGTCGGTCTGCAGCTGAAGCCGGGACTTCAGTCCTGTGAGGAGTCTCTGGTAGCCCCGCCCACCAGGCGCCATTCTGCGGTCAGTCAGGTCGACTGATATGACTGTGGCACACAGAACGTGTGTGAAAACAGCAAATTAGACTAATCACATCAAAATCAGCAAGGAGACTGTATTGTAATCAGACTACCATCAATAACCACACTGTGAACAGACCCATCGGTTACCAGATTATTATCAGAAAGGTGGCAGGATTGAGCTAAGCAAATCTATTTTATCTGACAGGAAATGACTTCAGATAAGAGGATGGAGAGAAGTAAACAGACCAAATCTGCTCTTGGTCCGGTGGTTGAATTTGGACGGCTTCCCTTCGAAACCCAGCACCTCAAAGGAGTCTTTGTCCAGGGAGAGACAGAGGCGTCCTGAAAACACACAAGCACACAACCAATGTCTCTCCAGTTGTGCTTAAAACCTTTTGATTGAATACAGCTGAGAGCTGGTTCAGGCCACCCCGGATGGTTTTGTAGTCGAAGCAGGATGTCACCTGCTCTAGTTCTCACCATTTGGCAACAGAGCGACACAGTTGTCTTCATCGATCCGAGTCTTGTATGAGAGACCGTAAACGTTACCTGAAGCAAAGGACAGGAAAGAGAATATGTCAGTGATGAACACACCTCAAAGCTGCTGCTGAGTCCAGGTGTGGACTGTTACCTTGATACACAGCAGTCTCCAGGAAGTCCTTATCCAGCAGTTCATACACTGGCAGCTGCTTTATCAAGTAGAAGCTGGTGAAGCTGTCCAGAACAGACTCCAGCTGGGAGGGGAGGGAGTTACACTCAGGCAGCAGCAGGGACACCTAAACATGATAAACAGGGTACATCACACAGGTGGCACTCTTTATTTAATCACTTTTTTTAATTAATAAAAACTTGTGATCTTGAAAAATGTCAAGCCATTGCAAATAAATCAAGATAAAAAAAAACAGACTTGTGGATGTTAACCTGGAGTGTGGTTCTCCCACGTGCCCTGGTTTGTTTTGTTTTTTCGTAGCATGCTAGCTGCTAACACGCCTCACCTTGTAGTTGAAGCGCAGCTGCTCCACCTGAGTGCTGACCCGGTTCTTCTCCTCCTGGAAACTGGACCGCTCGCAAACGAGCAGAGTCCGGGGAGTCGAACTGAGATCCACGGACATCTTTTAAATAACTTTACAGCTCTCGTGTCAGAGCTAAAGCTAGCCCCTTCACACTGCTGGTTGCGCCTTTTCCACCTTTAAACTTGACCGTTGAGTGCTGCATGTGAATCGAAAATAAAACGTGGAAACGTGCGTGTTTTATCAGGAGGAATTTCGCAAGAAAATGTTGTTTAAAAAGTGTAGAAGCCTGAAACTTGTGGCCGCAGTGATGGTCACATGGAGATGAAGTTATCTGAACCGCTGCAGCTTCCGTAGTCACGTGTACGGAAGTAGTCAGTGTGTAGAAAACACGCTGCCGAGTGGGCCAGAACCGAACTTTACCAACATTTTGTGGTCTTTCGTGATTTTATCTGTTGGGTGCCGATATTTTCTTGTTCGCCATGTCGGTGGCTGGGTGTGTACCTGGACAGTTTGACGACGCAGAGGAGGACAGGTGAGGACGTGCTCCTTGTATTTATGTAGGCTGGCTGTCTTTTAAATGGCTGTAGTGTTATTCTGGACATGTCAGCAGGTAGGGAAGAGGTTTTTGCCCAAAAGAGGATAGGTTAAAGGTCAGCTCTCATCTGGACTCCATGTCACTCAGGGAAACAAATCAAAGTAGAAATCTGGGTGTGATTTTGAGCTCAGACCTGAAATTCTACAACCACATTAAGACAGTAACAACCAGCTCACTGCCCTCTGATAGATGCTGCCAGAATTTAAGGGGTTCTCTCTGGCTGCCTGTGTGCCAAAACGATCCACTTCAAAATCTGACTTTGATTGGTCTCGGTCCCAGTCAGACCCCTGAGGTCCTCAGGAAGAGTTTTACTCAGTGTTCCCAGAGTCAGGAGAAATAAGGTGAATCGGCTTTAGTTTCTCACTTGTGGAACAAACTTCCTGAACAGCTGAAGACAGCTGCCGCACTCTCTTAAATCAGTCCTTAAACCACTATTATGTGATCAGACTTCTCATTAAGGAATACATTTCACTTATTACTTTTATGTTAATAACCATTTAACATTATTTATTCTCCTTTTTTATGTCTTTCTTAAGTCTAAATCACAGTTTAAATCACTTCCACCTATCCATCATCATGAAGTCACAATGCAAAGATCCAGTGATATCCTTCTGTTGACAGACATGTTGTGTTTCTTATCCAGTTAAATGAAGCTCTTATGTTGTTCTGCAGTGAGCAGTTAGCAGCTCCACAGAATCCAACCAGTGGCGTCACTGCAGAGCCTTTATCAGAGTACCAGGAGGAAGATGAGGAGGAGGAGGACGACGACGACGATGAGGATGACGAGTGGGACTGGGCTTCATCGGGAGATCTGACCAAAAGATACAACCGAACGTCTCTGAACAGTCAGGTCAGATCGTCTGTTTGATGCGCAGCATGTTGGTTTTCCATGAGTCTTTCCGAGGATTCTAAAGACATGTTGTTATAATTACAGCTCTCCCATCTCTGCAGGTTTCACCCCTTACCCTTTGTTTTTCTTCTTCTTGTTTGATTTGAAATGTGAAGAACGTAACTCAAGCAGGATGTGGATTAAAAACAGAAGTGATTTAACTAGAAAGAACCCAGTCTGTATGTGGTCGTGTGTCTGTCAGTGGGCAACTTATTTACAGGTTCTTCTTGGCAAATTAGGTTCATAATTAGTATATATGTGTGAATAAAAAGAAACCAGTCTGTACAGTTTGATTCTTGATGTATGGAATAGTTTCTAAAGTTACTGACAGACTGTTTGTTTGTTTTCAGTCCAACAGACAGAATCCGTCGAATAAGGCTTTATCATCATCTACACCTTCTGATAAAGCTCTGAGGAAATATGAAAACAAGATCAACCTGGGTAACAGCAACACACACACACACACACACGCACACGCACACATTTTCTAGCTCTTTGCTTCACCATCACAATTCATCACAACCCGAGTTGTAATCTTGACCATAAAACCTCGGTTCCTTCCTCTCAGATAAACTGAATTACGCTGATTCGGTGATCAATAAAGTGACGACGATGCAGAAACAGAAAGAAGCCGACACGTACGTGCACATTCAGTTTTCACCACGGGTCATGTGCCCGCAGGGGCTGAGGTTCTGATTGGCTGCTCTCCACAGGTACAGAGTGAAGGACAAGTCGGATCGGGCCACGGTGGAGCAGGTGAGCGTCGGCCGGGGAAACAGACGTGACTGGTTTATTAAAGCGCCGATAACGCTCCACACTCGCCTCTTCTGCTGCAGGTTTTGGATCCTCGAACTCGAATGATTCTGTTCAAGATGCTCAGTCGAGGACTGATCAGCGAAATCAACGGCTGCATCAGCACCGGGAAGGAGGTATCCTCACGTGGTCCCTGCTGCTCTGGCTGCGTATCGGAGGCGATCGCTCTACTGATCCATGTCTGTTGTCTCTTTCAGGCTAACGTTTATCACGCCACCACGTCGCTGGGAGAAAGCAGAGCGATCAAGATCTACAAGACGTCCATCCTGCTGTTCAAGGACCGAGACAAATACGTCAGCGGAGAGTTCAGGTCAGTCGGCTGCGACACCCCCAGTCACGGGGACGCTGCCACATCTGACTGTTTCTGTGTCGTCGGGCAGATTCCGCCACGGGTATTGTAAAGGGAACCCCAGGAAGATGGTGAGAACGTGGGCTGAGAAGGAGATGAGGAACCTCATCAGGTCAGAACCAACTCCAGCGACACTTTGAGCCTAATCTGAAAAGAAGATCCAGCTTAGCTTGATCTGATTCAAAATGGAGAATCGAAATGTAGAAAGGTAGGAAGAACCAAATTGATCCAGAACTGACAAGGGAAGCAGATTCAATAGAACTCAACAGAGCTGATAGTTACCAGAGAACCAGATCTGAATCCAGAAGAAATGTGAATAATAGAACTCAGTAGATTAGAAAGATTAAACACAACTGATTCGATCTGAGCAGCAGAATCTGATCGACTGGAGTTAAATTCTGACTGACAGGTCGAGCTGATTCTGTGTGTTTCAGGCTACAGACGGCAGGAATCCCGAGTCCAGAACCTCTGCTGCTCCGAAGTCACGTCCTCCTGATGAGCTTCATCGGAAAAGACAACATGTACGAGCCAGTCACCAGCATTGACTGCTGTTTATTGATCTGTCTACCTTGTTCTTGACCAAAACTCTTCTTCCCTGACCGATCAGGCCGGCTCCCCTCCTGAAGAATGCGGCGTTGTCGGAGTCGAAGGCCCGAGAACTGTACCTGCAGGTTCTGCAGAACATGAGGAAGATGTTTCAGGATGCTCGGCTCGTCCATGCGGACCTCAGCGAGTTCAACATGCTGTAAGAGGAGAATTCAAACACAGGCTGCCGGTGTGGCGCCGCTGCGGCTCCTGACGTTTCTACATGGTGGGCAGGTATCACGACGGAGACGCATACATCATCGACGTGTCCCAGTCGGTGGAGCACGACCATCCTCACGCTCTGGAGTTCCTCAGGAAGGACTGCAGCAACGTCAACGGTGAGACGGCGGCGAGCGGATCGCAATCGCTCATAGGCAGGTTTTGATTTTTTTATTTTATGCGTCAAACAGAATTCTTTGTGAAGCACGGAGTCGCCGTGATGACGGTCCGAGAGCTGTTTGACTTCGTCACCGACCCGTCCATCACCTGCCACAACATCGACCAGTACCTGGAGAAGGTCTGTACGAGCGCTGGCAGGAAAGTTCGGTCAAAATCACAGTCGCAGTGATTTCACATCTGCACAGAAATGAAGGAAAAACTACCCAAAACCAAAAGACTGTTCATCTTCTGATGGCACATGCGGCACTCAGTGTTTTCAGAGATCAAAAGTCTTTTCATAGACATAATTAAAAGAAAAGGACTTGATTAAAATACCCTGCGGCCCCAGTTAACTTCCCATCCAAAAATCTGAATTAATGGAAACCAGTCAAAGGACTTTAAACTTGATCGAATTATTATATTATGCTCTGAGTATGACTTTGTTTTTCAACAGGTCTGGTTCAATTAGAGGTAGTTACGGTAGCCGGCCAGTAGGCGGCGCTGTGCTCATTACATAGTGAAGGCAGACGCGGCCGGTTACAGTAGAGGGAGCCTCAGCAGAAGCGTTACTGCTGTTAGGTCTGCCGCCGCTGGTTTTTCCAGGTAAGATCATTTGGAACCATAAATAGAAGGAAATAAGGCAACAATATAACATGATTAAGCCTTTTATTATGACAATAATTAATATTAGTTATTGAAAAACAGTTCTAGGTTAAGTTAAAAAGGTGAAACAGTTCATGGGGAATAAGTTAGGTTAGAAAGACGTTTTTTGATTGTAAATACTTTTTTTTTGTAAGATGCTGTTTACTGGATGTATTGTTGTATGAGTATATGCTCTTAATCTGAATGTTTCTGATTTAGATAAGTTTCAATGTGTGTTTTGAGACGCTGGCTGGCAGCAGCGCAACAGTACAGAAACGTTACTGTTATGCTTGTTGCCACTGTTGTTTCAGGGAAAATAAAACTAATGCGTTACACTGATGATCGAACTAATCGTTTTTAAATGTGTAACACACACATCAAAAAGTAAATCACACAATCCAGTCACAGTTGGTTTGAAAGAACAGTGTGATTAGTAAGAAATGCTTAAAAAAAATCTTCATCACACTATTAAGCATCATTATGGCATATTTAATCAATATCGTGCAGCTCAAACACACAGCCTGGTTCTGCTCTCCAGGCGATGGTGATCGCAGCCGACCGGACGTCAGAGGAGCGGACCGACCAGGACCGAGTAGACGAGGAGGTGAGAGCAACCCCACCGGGCCTGATGCCCTCTGACCTCTGACCCCTGACACCTGTCTCCTCGCTGCACCCGCAGGTGTTTAAGAAGGCCTACATCCCACGCACGCTCACCGAGGTCAATCACTATGAGCGTGACGTCGATCTGATGAGGACCATGGAGGAAGAATCGGCTTTAAACGGACACGACGACAATGTAAGAAACTGAAAACCTTTAGAACAGAAGCTCTGAAGCTTCATAAAGAGCTTTATTCTGTTAACACACCAGATTATAGCATAGAGACAAGAAGTTTGGATGACTAGTAGTGACTTAAAAAGGAAAAAAGGGCAACTAAAATGTTTAAAATTAGAATGTGTGTGTGATCCATCCATCCACCCCACCGTCCTCTAAGGTGCATTGCTTTACTTCACATCCCTTCATTTCTGATGTACTTACTACGGCCACTAGAGGTCACAATTTAGTAGAACATTGATCAGGTGAACATCTGAGAGCAGAAGTCTTCAAGCCTCATGTGACTCTTTATTGGTTTTCTGAAGCTTGCTGAAAATGACATGCTGAACAATTTTCATCTTAAAAATGTATTTACCTCAAGCCATTGTCCCCAGAACCACTCGCTCTTTCTTTTTTCTAAAGTGTTGTGGTGTGAATGTATTTGTTGATTGTTGTAACTGCCAGTTGCTGCCATGCCAGGTCCCTCCTGGAAAAGACGTTTTATATCTCCATGGCTTATTTTCTTAAAGACTCAATTGGTTAAAATGCTTAAAAATCCTGAGACCGTTAAAACGACTATAAAAAAGGCTGAAAACTGCTACAAAAAATGTTATTAGTATTGACTATTAAAATACAGAATAGCTGCATGTCTCCTTCAGCCATTATGATTTTCTTGAAGAAACCCAGAAGTAACTTGGTCGTTTGAGAATGGTGTTTTTTTGTTAACCCATCTTTACAGTGAAATGATGATGTTTGTGTTGCAGATTCTGTACCAGACGCTGACGGGGCTGAAGAAAGATCTCTCCGGAGTTCAGACGGTAGGATCGTGACGTCCTCCTCGTGCTCGACGTTCCCCTTTCCGAGCTCCGCTCAGCCTCCTCCCTCTCCCAGGTTCCTGCTCTGCTGGAGGATGACTGCTCTTCGTCAGACGAGGAGGAGGAGGAAGACGACGACAAGGAGGAGGAGGACGAAGGAGAAAAAGACGAGGAGGATCCGAGCGGAGACAACCCGCTGGATAAGAAGGTGACGACCGGAGCAGCCGGGCTGGAGTGCCGCTGCAGGGAGGCGGAGGAGTGAAGTCAGCTGTGTGTCGTTGCAGGAGAGGAAGAAGATGGTGAAAGAAGCTCAGCGGGAGAAGAGAAAATCCAAAGTCCCCAAACACGTGAAGAAGAGGAAGGAGAAGGTGTCCAAGATGAAGAAGGGCAGATGATTTTAAATCAGCAGACAATAAAACTCTACATCACATTTTAATCACGACTCCCTTTATATCTGTGTTGATTTCCTCAACATGAACATTCCTGCCAGCTTTTAACATTAACGTCCCGTTAAACCATTTGTTTCCACTTGTTGTTGCTTTGTGCCACAACGACAACAAAAAACAGCTTCAGAGTTTAACTTTAAAGGTGATGACGGCACTGTTTCACCCATGATTCCAAGTGCTGTTCATAATATGTGAAGAACTTTGAGGATGCTTCTTTCTGATCACCTTTAAAGGAGTAGTACTGTAGCTGTTTAAATGTGTCCACTTTGCTAAAACATGGAATTGAACTGCAGTTCATTTGGAAGATTATCTCATTCATTCTGAAATTCTAATTGAGGATTATGACTGAAACCAGATGATGGGCTCTCCTGAAGGCAGCCAGGTTTAATGTGTGTCCTGTGACAGACTCTCTGGACACCAGCACGCTCTGCTGTGTGTTCATATCTCTGTTCACACTATAATGATTTCTCTGATAACATTCTGGGTCAAACAAAAGTAAAACTTTCGCAAGCTGTTCTTGAATAAACTGGGACAAGTTTCTGAAAAGGATGTTTAATGAATATCAGCTGACTGCACGTGGACCCCTCCCCCTCCTTAAAGAGGTCCTGAATGGAGGAGTTTCAGGACCCGGACCTGGAGCAGTGTGGAGTCGGTTCTTCTGGTTTCTAGAACTCTGAGGTGAGCTCTGATTGGTTGTCTGTTTTTTTTTCTTGAGACTTTAGTTTCCTGAAGTTTCTGGGTTCTACTTGTCTTTAGATTCTATTGACCTGTAACAGAACCTGAAGCAGCAGAATTAATGGAACCCACTAGTTCTAATGGTGCTGCTTGTTCTGCTTTTCTGGGTTCTTCTCTTGGTGGTTCTACTTGTTCTACTGCTGTGGAAGCTCCTGGCTTTTCTTGTAATAGGAGCAAAAGCAGTAAACCTGCAGCAGAACTAATCAGACACACGGGTTCCATGATTGGTTCTGCTCGTTCTGCTACTCTGGAGTTCCACTTCAGATGATTCCACTTGTTCTATTGCTGCAGTTCTATCAGTTCTTCATCCGGTACTGCTGGTTCTTGTATTGTTCGCCTCTTCTACTGGGCTTACGCTTTTAAATTATCCATCTGTCCTTCACAACCTGAAGCAGCAGAACTAATAGAACCAACAAGTTCTACTTTTCAAGCTCTCTGAGTTTCAGATGGTTCCATGTGCTCGGCTAATGTAGGTTCTATAGGTTATGTAAGATTTAAAATCTGCTCCTGGTACTGTTAGTTTCTCTGTTGGTGGTTCCACTGGTCATCTTACCGTTCCACTGATACCACTGGGTTCTACTAGATTGACTTCTACTTCTTCCTGTTTTTATTGATGTTTTCCTGTTTCTTATTGGTCCTCCGTGTTGGTATCACGCTCGTCTTGCGTTCTGCCCGGTCTCTCCACGCTCCCAGGACGCCTCACGCTGCCATGGCGGACTGGACCGACTGTCTGGACTTTGGGATCTCCTTGGCTAAACAGGCCAGTGAGGTGAGAGAACCAGCCACCGATCAGGTCCAGGATGTTCGATCAGACATGGGTGTGAAGTGATCTAGATGTGACCGACAGCAGCTGGAGGTTCTCTGTCAGGAGTATTGACCAGTGACCAATCGGGGGGGGGGGGGGGGGGGGGGGGGGGGGGGGGGGGGTTGAGACGCCATACAGGTTCAACAGGGGGTCAGATTTGATAAAATGTCTCAGGAATGTCACGAAGTAAGTAAGTAAACTTTATTTGTATAGCGCTTTTCCCAGACCAGGGTCACAAAGTGCTTCACATAAAAGTAGTCCATACAAAATACAATCACTATAATAACATACAGGAGATGGTATTGTCTGAGAGAGATGCCGGGGTGTCGGAGTGTGTTCCAGTGTGAATAGTTCCTACAGAAGAACTCTGCAGATGTGTTAAAGTGATCCATGAAACCTCTTAGGTTTTCTGTTCATTTGTCTGTATTTGCCTTCTCCATCAGGCTGTCCTGACGGCGTTCAATCGGCAAAAAGAAGTCAAGCTGAAGAGTTCTCCGGCTGATTTGGTGACAGAAACAGATCAGAGAGTAGAGAAGATGCTGATCTCTGCCATCAGGAAGCGATATCCTCAACACAGGTTCCGTTCTATGCCCCACTTCCACATCAGCAGACACGATTTCCACTCTGCTTTCACCTGCTGTCCTCCAGAGTTCTACTCTTTTCTGATGTGGGAGCTGCTGGTTTGACCTCATCTGCTCTCGTGTTAACCTCAGGTTCATCGGGGAGGAGTCCGTCGCAGCAGGGGAGCCTCTGGAGCTGACTGACCGCCCCACCTGGATCATCGACCCCATCGACGGCACTGTCAACTTTGTCCATCGGTAGGAGGCTCCGCCCACACCCTCATTCCAGATCTTTGACTCGGGGAACTGATGAACTCAGGACTGCTGAGGAAGAACTCACTGCTGTGGAAAAACCACAAATCTCTGAAATCTCTTGGTATCCAGTATCCGTTTGATTAAGCAGATGCCAGGAATGACTGTTGCTTTGCTGACAGGTTTCCTTTCGTGGCCATCTCCATCGCCTTCACCGTCAACAAGCAGGTGAGCTCCACCCCTCATTTACAGCCCTGATTTAAAAGCCAGAGGTCAGAGGTCATTGCTGTCGCCGGCAGACGGAGTTTGGGATCGTGTACAGCTGCGTAGAGGATAAGCTGTTCCACGCTCAGAGAGGGAGAGGGGCGTTCCTGAACGGAGAGCCGCTGCACGTGTCTGGACAGGAAGGTGACAGGAAACAGCAGCCATGACCTGGGAGTTGAGGCGTGGTTTTAATCCAGACCGGACTTCATTCTGACCGTGGCTCCTTGTTCCTATCAGACATCAGCAGGTGTGTGGTGGTGACGGAGATCGGGGCTGAGCGGGACGACCTCGCCTTGTCCACTCTGACCTCCAACATCTTCAGACTGCTGAAGCTTCCTGTTCATGGGTAAACCTGCGTCTCAGCATCAGTTTGACCGAATTGTTTCAACCAAAACAGGAAAGATTTAGCTAAAATTTTACTACAGCAGTGTCTGATATGGAAATGGAAGATATATTTACCAGTCAGAGAGTAAAGTGTTAAAGTAAGACAAAGTAATTTTTACCTGTAAGGTGGTTGTAACTCATTAGTGGAAAATTATTAATATAATTCCAATTACTAAAGATAAAGTTCATTGACTGTGCTAACTGCTCATCCATGTTGACAGTTTCTTGTTTGAATGTTATTTTTACACTTTATTGACACGTCAGCTTATATTTTTGTGACTGATATACTCGTAGTATTTGACATGCTGTTTATGTTTTTTTAATCTTTGACATTTTTTTCATGTGTATATATTAAATAGTTGATGTATCGTTTCATGTGGCATGTTGACATGTCTGTATGTTGTTGATGTGTCAGTTATATGTTGTGACTTACAGTTTTGTGCTGTTTGTGTGTTTATATGTGTGAAGCTGTGTGTAATTGCTGTGTTCATGGCATGTTTGTAAGTTGATTCCATGTGTGTATGCAGACACCTTGCTGACAGGCTGTTGGCTGAAAAAATGTCTGTATGTTGGTAATACGATCTTATGTTGATGACATGATGCTGGTATGCATGTTTTCGCTGTGCTTCAGAGTCCGTGCGTTGGGCACAGCGGCGGTCGACATGTGCCAGGTGGCGACAGGCGGAGCCGATGCCTACTACCACATCGGGATGCACTGCTGGGACATCGCTGCCTCCGCCATCATTGTGAAGGAGGCTGGAGGCGTCGTCACGGATACAGATGGTCAGTAGTCGGTGTGGTCTGTCGTCATGGAGGCAGGGAGTGTGTTTTTCTACATGGTGCTTGTGTGTTTAGGTTCAGAGTTCGACATGATGTCCAGGAGAGTCATCGCCGCCAGCTCGTCCTCAGTGGCCAATCGCATCTCTCAGGTGGTCCGGGCATTTCCCTGCCGTCGTGACTGCGGGGGGGCTCCCGGTGCAAACGGAGGAGCTGCTTTGTGATGATTGTCAAACAACAATAAAATATCACAACCAAATTTCTGTCTGTCGGTTGTTTCTTGTACAAACTTTTGTTTTTGCTCCAATTTTCATGAGCTGAACTGAAAGATCTGAGAATGAATAGGCCTATTTCTCTCAAATATTGTGCATTTGCCAAAATCAAGGTTGGTGAACATTTATCCTTTGCTGGGATAATCCATCCACCTCACATCATACTGACATATTGAAATAATGTATTTGTTATCATGTAACAGTTGTATTTGACATTACAGAATTGCTAATATCACTATTACAAGATAAAAGGTTGAAGTAGATGAGTTTAAACTGCTCCTTGTTGGGCATGTTAAAAAATGTGGAGAATCTAAATTACTTTGTTGTTTGGTTTCGGTTGTGTTCTTCTTCTTAACCTTTAACTTCATCTTTGGTCAAGCAAAAAGAACTCTGTGTCGTCAAACATTATTCATTTATCTTTTCATCGAGTTTTCTGAACTTTGATGGGTGGATGGATGGAGATCAGGCTGTCCTGAACTGTCCGTGTATGGACACACGGCGCCTGGGTGTCGTGTTGCAGTTCCCTCGGTCACCAGCAGGGGGGCTCAGCGGCGGACTAAACAGAGAGAGGGACGGAAGTGTGTGTGTTTAGTGTGTGTGTGTCCTTTGATCCATCAGCCGGGATCCGCTCAGACTGACAGGTAAGAGAGCCGTGTGTTTCTGTCCCTCTAATCCGAGCCTTTATGCTCCTCTAATCTCTGACTTTACGTGTTTTTTCTCTCATTCTGTTGCGTCTCAGCGGCTGGAAGCTGCGCTCCTCTCAGCTCCTTCCAGTTTACTCAGCAGAAAAACCGTTAAAATCCTCTTTATTCTTCACAACATCCACCTGCACCATTTATCCACGCGTTTTGTCTAATGTTACAACCTCCGCGGCTCACTAATATCAATGAAATGAGCGGAAACCCGGCAGTGATTAGATACTATTTTAATGACAGCGCTCAGCTGCGCCCCCTGGCGGCCACTGCCAACACCAGCTGTTCAATACTGAAGGTTAATGAATGAAGAGCAGCAGAGACTCGACCTGATGGTCAGTCTGATCCATCAGAGTCTGATGCAGATGTACTGTATTTTAATGCCTGCTCTGCCTCATTGTATAATGTATAATATGCTGGATGTCACTTCTCATCGTGCTAAAGCTTCGTGTCTCGCCTCGTGCTGGGTTTGCATGTTCCCCATGTGTTTGTGCTGATGCATGGATGAAGAAAACATCCGATAGTCAGCCAAAAAACAAAATACTTGGCATTGGACAGGGGTCTGGAGCTACATGTGGCGCTGGAGCCTCTCTACAGTAACTCCTGGAAGCTTTCACAGACCAGAGTCATCCTCAAGTGGACTTTTATTTCTTGGCTAAAAAGGGCTTCATAAAAGTGGAAAAAAAAAAAAAAAAAAAAAAAGCTAAAATGTCAAGAAAAACTGTTTAAAAACTAAAATGACTGCATCTTCCCAAAGTAAAAAATGCTTTAAATAGGGGGAAAAACATGAAAAAAAAAATGCTTTAATAAAGCTAAAATATCAAAATTGTCTAAAAATTGCAGAGAAATAATGTTGGAACATGGTTAATGCCGTCTCTCTCTGAAGTAGGTGCACCGCTGCTCCCCTGAGTTTCCCCCGACATGGCAGACCTCTGGCAGAGCGCCATGGACCACGCCGTGGCCATCGCTCGAAAAGCAGGAGAGGTGAGTGACCGTGAGCCAGCGGAGCTCGACTGGCGGATTATTAATCTCCTCACCCTCGGACCGGTTCACTCCGTCTCCTAATTAGGAGCTGTAGGAGTGTGTGCAGGCCAGACGGAGTGTGTGTTCACGGGAAGTGTGTGGAGACGAGCAGTCAGTGTGTCGTCTTTATGGAAGACTGGGGTTATTTTCCAGCTCCATCAGTGTGTCCAACATGAGCGGCTGCTTGGATTTAAAGAGCTTGTTGGGTTCTGTGTTGATCAGACCATTCGAGAGGCTCTGCTGAACGACCGGAAAGTGACGACCAAGAGTTCGTCGGTCGACTTGGTGACGCAGACGGACCAGAAGGTGGAGAAGATGATCATCCAGTCGGTGAAGGAGAGGTTTCCTGCACACAGGTGAGAATCTTTTGGTCCAAATTTGAAACCAACGGACGTGTGGATATTACTGTGGGTTGGGGAAAATTCGGTGGTTAAATTTGAAGGCTTCATTTGGTGTGCCTCAGGTTCATCGGGGAGGAGTCGGTTGCTGCGGGTGAGGCCAGCAACCTGACCACCGCTCCCACCTGGATCATCGACCCCATCGATGGAACCACCAACTTCGTCCACGCGTGAGTTTCTGACCGTCGTTACTACTTCAGGTCTCCTGTCAGTCACCGATCTTCCTGCTTTGACACAGTCTGACTCCCAGCGTCATTTCAGGACTGAATAACACTCAGTGAACTTTAACAGGTTTCCCTTCGTGGCCGTTTCCATCGGATTCGCCGTCAACAGTCAGGTCAGTTCAATGTACGCCTGTGAAGAATGGAAGTTCAGTTCTGCTGAACCAGAGGCTGACCGAGCAGTGTTCTCATTCCCGATCAGTGAGGATTTACATCGTGTGATCTGATCCATGACGTTCTGCAGAGCATCACTATGTTCATATTAACAGCCCAAAATGAAAATCAGGCCTAGATAATGTAAAACCCGATGGTGGCCCCATCATGTTAACGAATCAAAGAAACAAAAAACACTTTTTCAAAGTGGTTTTGAGGTGAGGCAGCAGCACTGGACCCACTGCTCTGGACCTCTTCAGGTGGAGTTCGGGGTGGTGTACAGCTGTCTGGAGGATAAGATGTACACGGCGAGGAGGGGGAAGGGGGCGTTCTGTAACGGCGAGCCGCTGCAGGTGTCCGATCAGACAGGTGAGTGACCTGGAGCAGGCGAGAGCGTGAAGCGTTACGCTGACTGGAACTGACCTGCTGCACTCTGCAGACGTCAAACAGTCCATCATCGCCACCGAGTTTGGATCCAGCAGAGACCCTGAGGTGGTGGAGAACATCTTCAGCAGCCTGAGAAAGATCCTGTGCATCCCGGTCCACGGGTAAGACTGCAGCTGCTGCAGCTGCTGCGTTGCTGGCTCCTCATGTTGACCCTCCGTCTCGCCTCAGCGTGCGAGGAGCCGGCACCGCCGCCGTCAACATGTGCCTGGTGGCCAGCGGCAGCGTGGAGGCCTACTACGAGATCGGGATCCACGTTTGGGACGTTGCTGCCGGGTCGCTGATCGTCACTGAAGCCGGAGGAGTGCTCATGGATGTGGAGGGTAAGAACGCTAAACCATGGCTGCCAAACACAAGGCCCGTGGGCCGAAACCGGGACGCAACAGGCTCCAATCCGGTCAGCCAAGCCACCAAGCAAATTGTAAAAATTTCAAAGACAACCTTGATTGTTTTTTTTTTCCCACGAATTGCAAAAGGAGTAGACACAACTGAAACCGTACATGAGATTTCAGTGACGCTGCCACGAAAGACAGAAAACCATCCTGAGTTTTAAAGCCATGCTGTCAGCATGAATTTGTGAAAACATAGATAACATAAGAGATTTTTTTATTTACATTTCACTGTATTTGGCACCAAAAGGTTTCATTAACATCGGCTTTGTGGGTAGATTGAAGTAAGTTTCAAGAACAGATGATTATTTTTTGTGAGTATATTGACATTTTTATCACATATTCTCAAAGAAAACCTTTTAAAGTTGAAATTTAAAAGATTATTTTGGCACTATTTTTCCTGCCTGGGCCATTCTAGATGATTCATGCTGTGGCCCATAAACTGAAGTGTGTTTGACACCCTTGATGCTGTTTATCTTTTGGATGTTTCTTCTGCAGGAGGAGAGTTTGACCTGATGTCCCGGAGAGTCGTTGCTGCCAACAACAAGACAATCGCTGAGAGGATCGTGAAAGAGATCGCAGCCTTCCAACCAGAGAGAGACGACCATTCACCACAGTGACACTCCAGCTCATGCTAACTTTTCATAGTTTGTTATAAATAAAGTTTATCAAAAAACAAATACTGTTGAGGGTTTGTTTGAGACTGCAGAGGTTAAGCAGAGAATCTCAAAGTGTGGAAGATAACCACAAGTAAAACAGCAAAGAAGATAAAGCCTTATAAGATTAGTAATTTATTTGGTCAACCTATCCAAATAGTTAAAGTGCAGAGGAGTTAAAGTTGAGGAGTGCGGCTTGACGAAGAAGAGACGCGGCTCGTCCTCCACCGCTGCATGCACATGCTACCTGCTGCTAACACTGACAGAGAACTGCATCCTGGAATACTGACGAGAGGCTCGTTAGCATCGTTACGTGCTTTTCCTACATTCAGCGAGCGAGCGCCAGCTCTGAGCTGCTCACTCGGTCTTTGGTCCGTGTTCATTATTACCGTGAAGCTCGTACTGATCAGAGACGCCACGACTTGTAACAGATAAGAAATGTTGACCCGATTAAAAAAGGAAAAAGAGTTAGTGCTTGCTGTGGTACGCAATCACAAAATACTGCAGTTGGGGCGGAGTCATTCGGTGAGAAGCAGGTGGGGGGGCGGGGCTCCGGTAGACAAGGTGGAAGTGAGCGGGCGGAGCTCGTCGCCGAGTTTGAACGGAGAGCGATGATGCTTCCTGAGGGGAACGCTGTTGGTCAGCGTCTGCGGGCAGAGACAGAATCCTGCGCTGTGATTGGCTGAAGGAGGGACATCTACCCATCTACGCGTGAAGACGCTACTGACCAGGCGGAGGCGGTGTGTGTACAGCGGCTCCGGCTCGTCGGCTCTCCTGCTCGGCACGGCGACCTGCCAACGCTGCAGCTCCGCCGAGATCTCGGCCGGACCGAAGAGGACCGCCGGGTCGGCACGGCAACGGTTGATCAGGTCCACCAGGCGCTCCTTGTAGTGCAGCCTGACCAAAACAGACTGCGGTAAGGCAACAGCGCAGTAAGCAAGTTACACAGATCTGTGGCAGTGATCTTACTGGCAGTATCCGCGGCATTCGGGTGGCGCAGGTCGACCGCAGGGCTCCTCTCGTTTACTGCCGTCGTCTCTCAGCTCCAGAACCACACACACTCCTGGAACACGAACACACCGCCAACGGTCAACCAGAGGAGGAGCAGAAACTCCAGTCAAGTGGTTCAAACAGGAAGAGGACTCACCTGCCAGACTGGCGTCAGGGGAGCCGACATTGGCGGGTTCCAACCACGTAGGGGAAACTCTGAAATACTGAGGAACAGGGGAGGAGCTCGTTAGTCCTGTTCACCGGTTTGACTTCACGCCGCCCGGCTGAGCGTCTCACCTGTAGCAGCATCTGCAGTCGGCTCACGCTCCAGTCCCGCAGGTGGTACAGGCAGTCTCTGGGGTGGTGGGCGTGAAGGCCTTTGTTGGCGCAGTCAGCCGAGAAGCCACAGGTCTGCAGGTGGGAAAAAACAGGCGTCAAAGTGTTTGGAACTGTGTGTTTAAACCAACGGCATGCTGGCAGCGCTCGCCACAGAATGCAACACACTAATCTTATTCTATTTACATCCAACGGTTGTTGTTAAAGGTGCAGTAGCTTTTTATTCAGGTGAAAACAAAGCTCTGCAACCACAGACTGATGAACTCACAGATCCCAGAGTGAAGCGCTGGCTGCAGCCGCCGCAGAACTGATGCTGACACTGACTGCAGGTGAAGTGAAGACAGCCTCCTCTGGACAGGCTGAACACCAGGTGGCAGTTTGGACACTCTGAGGGACGGAAAGTTAACAACACAGAGAATCTAGTTCCTGTTCCTGAAGTCTGTCTGAGAGCTGGTTTTCAGTGCGTGTGTGTGTGTGCGTTTTACCAATGCCGTTGGAGAGCACAGGGCTGCTGTGGTGGTCCAGCTGGTTTTGCTGCAGCCAGACTCGGAACTGCTCACAAGAGAGTCCCTGATGCTGAGGGGACCACTGTGGAACACACAAGTACTGATCAGGTCCTGGTCTGAGGTCACCTCTATGTGTTTGTGTGTGTGTGTGTGTGTGTGTCTTACACGTGATCTGCACTTGGAGCAGGTGCTCTTTTTACAGCAAGGACAATCCATCCTCAACGTGTCGGATTCGTGGAGCATCCCGAAAGAACACTGAAACGCATGGTAAAGTGGAATTAGTGGTGTTGGAGCCTTGTCTCAGGGGTTCTGGTCTCGATGAGTCTTACATGTGCACACCAGCAGAAGTTGGGCATCTCCTGCAGGGCTCGGTCTCTCAGCTTCCTCTGGAAGAGTTCGTGGATGTGCGAAGGCAGGAAGTGACGGATCTGAATCCAAAAACAGAATTAAAGATTGGAGCCGGCACGGAGTCGAGAAGGCAGAGGTTCAGGTCGCTTCTCACTTGCGTATCCAACAGGTTGAAGTAGTCCATGGACTCCTCCAGCCCGCCCTGACCTCTGACCTCTGGCTGCCCACACTGAGGACACACCAGCTGCTCGACGCTCCGCTCCTTAATGGCTGCTGAGAAAAACGTTGTGAAGCAGGTCTGACATAGGAAGCAGGAGCAGTGAGTCATTGTGATGATCTGCATGCAAAGCAGAAGAAGAAAGAAAGAAAGAACGGAACATTGAGGCAGAGAAGAAGAGACGGGAGCTGGTTTCTGATTGGTCGGCTGGGCGGCGACGTCTCACCTTGCTGAAAGACACCTGGTCCTGACAGATGGGACAGATGTGAGTCAAAAACCTGAGGGCTGATGGGTAATCTCTGTTGAGCTGGACTGCCTCCATGACGTCTGCAGGGCTGAAGCTCCGCCCCTCCATGGTCATGAGAGACAGGAAGACCGATGCCTGGGCTGGAAGGAGCCGCGACGCCATCTGAGGGACAGGTGTGACGACAAAAACAGGCGAGTCTGAGGAAAACAGACGTCTGGAGCAGCGGAGTCAAACGCCATGTCTAGGATGACTCATTTAATTCTCGCTAAGACTACAGAGTCCATCATCCTCCTCACCTGAAGGAGAGCAGCACGACGTTCCTGATGTTTGTCAGGATGGAGGTCTGGACGGTGTCTCTGTGCTGCACCAGCACTCGCTGGGCGTTTGTCTGCGTGTGACTGGATGTTGCGTACCGGTGATCCACCCCGGTGGTCCCTGCTGGACTCACCGCTCAGCCTCAGAGTCCCAATCATGACACTGAGAGGGTCTGGCGAGGAGGCTTCAGCAATGTTGCAGAAAATCATCGCCCATCAACATAAAATCCTTATTCTTGAACAGATTCTCTGCATGTATGAAGCTACAGTCAGTCTGCTGGTCCTGTCTCACCTGAAGGAGATGTCGAGGTCAGAAAGGGGTTGTAATGATTTCTGGGAGGAGGAGGAGGAGGAGCAGCACTGAAGTCAATTCCCAGGAGATCCTCTGTATATGACTTCCCCACCCGCACTCCCCTGCTCTGCTCCCATTGGCCAGCTGCAAAAATACAGGAGGGGCTTCGTCCGGTCACCTCAGGAGGAAGTTAAAACACCAGCATGACAGCACTAACTCCCAGCAGGAAGTTTACCTTTGTGTCCGGACATGTGGGAGGGGGTGGGAGAGAGACCACGGCTCTGTGGGGAGGAGGTGGTGATGGAGGTGGTGACGGGGGAGGTGATGGAGGTGGTAGAGGACGAGGAGAGGGAGTCGCGGTGCACGCTGCAGGAGGACAGAGCAGAAGGACGTGAAGTCTCTCTGAAGGCTGGAAGCGATCGGGGACCGGAGATGAGAGGAGCTCACCTTCCGCCTGCAGGGGGAGGAGCTTGTCTGACTGGCGTCGACACCGGAGTACCCGAACGGACCCGAACCTGTCCAGGGGACATCTGCATGTCTGCGGGGGGAGGAGTTTGAAGGGGACGCTGAGAATAAAGGGGTGTGTCCCTTTGGAAGGCCTGCCTCATCTCTGACACAAGCTTGGACAGGTTGGACACACCCTAGAATGAAATGAGAAACAGCTGACGGCGCCACCACTCATCGTCTGTTTGTTTATGAAACATTTTCACGTCACACTGCAGTTACAAGCAGAAATTCAGGCTTACGTGAGTCCAGTTGCTGAGTCCATCCAGGCGGATGTTGCCTACAGCGTCCACACAGGGACAGGCGGGGTTGATCACCATGGAGACAGATGGGCAAACGTAACAGCGAGGACGAGACACCGGGTGTGTCTCATGAAGCCAGATGCACACTGGGATATTATATTGACTTCCTGTAGACATGCACAGTGAGGATGATTCAAGTCTTGTTGTGGTTAGATTCCCCCATCTCACCCATGACAAAGTGTCTTTGAGCAAGACACTGAACTCAAAACTGCTCCCTGTAGATGGGCTGAGCGCCTTGGTGTGTGGATGTGGTTAAGAAATAGAAAGAGCTTTGGGGAGGGGGGTCACTCAAGCAGGCAGCACAATAACAAACTGACTGAGACAGACCTGAACGAGAGGGACAACCAAACAGTTAAATGAGACAAAGTGTTTGACAGTCTGACCTTCATAAGGAACCTGGACCGTCCCGGCGAGGTAGACCAACCTTTTCTTCTCCTTGTTTGGGAAACCTGTCAGAAGCAGAGTAGCTTTAGCCAGCTGTCAACCGACCAGTATCGCCGATGACAGTCTGAGTCATCTTTGACCTTCATAGCAGGGAGAATACTTTAGTTTCATGGTACAAACAGGAAAAGCCCCATTTGACTGACCTAATGCAGAAGAGTTCTTGTATGAAAATGGGTGACACAGTAGAGATAAAAACAGAGGCAATAGCGGCAGGAGAGGCATAAAATAAACTGGGCATTAAACACTCTGAAGCTTTCTGCTTCTACTCTTGAAAGTCTGCTTAGAGTGTACTCACAGTAAAAATCGACGTGAAGACGAAGATCAGGGAAGAGAGATCGAACCTTGTCGAGGTCGGACTGAGTTTCTAATGGATAACTGTAGTGACACTGGGCAGGGGGAGGTGGGGGGGCGTAATGACAGAGGACACAGGGACACTTTATCAAGAAGGAAACCTGTTGTTTTTAGCAAGGCGCTAACACCTTGACAACAACCACAACAAACTTCCTGTTAGCATCTATAACTTGTTTACGCAACAACAAAAGTTTGATTTTAATACACAGACAGGGGTTTAAAGTTGTGTCCTCACCTCATTTAAGGTCCGGAGCTCCGCCTCGGCTCCCACCGTCGGCATTTTCTCTTAAAGTGTTTAAACTCGGCTGTCCCGGGACGACATGCTAACATGCTAGCAGGCTAACAGGCTCCGTTTGGAGGCATTCATTTAAACCCGGCACTCCCACTTCCGGTTCCAATCTTTTCACAATTAGAGCCAAAGTGTTAATCCATAATCCGAGTTTATAACTAGCCAATTAATCCGAAATAGAATGTTCTGTAAATTAACCTGCTCTTTATTTTCAGCTCTACTTTAACCTGCACGGCTGAACTGGGGCAACATTTCAATGTAAATGCTCCTCTGACTGTTTATGCTGCCATGGCATGTGGTTAGCTGCACAAGATGAGTCAATTTGTTTGTTTGTGAGGCTCTTTCTGTGTTACACTATGTTGAACTGAGTGACATCTCATTCTTAAATCAGAGGATTTAATGTCAGTCCACTCTTTGTGGCAATAACAGCTTCAACTCTTCAAGAAAGGCTTTCCACAAGGTTTAAGAGTGTGTTGATGAGAGTTTTGACGTCTTCCAGGTCAGACATTATCCTCACATGAAACGTTAAAGATGACTGGAAATGACCTTTGATGAAGCACATTTTCAGTTACTATAAAATTGCATTTAAACTTACCTCTGAGTGACAAAACTGTCTATGCACTATAACAAACTAGATTAATTTTAACTCAAGGCAAGTCTCAACAGGGGAATGCACACAATTATTTCTTTAAACAAGTATATAATACTGCCTGCTGCCAGGAAAAATGTGACCGCACTTAGACATAGCCTGCAGTTGAAATTAGAGTCACCAAAGCCGACCAGCAGAGACTTCTTTGTGCTGCTTACGACAGTAATATTAGATGTAATAAAAGTTGGTGGTATGCCCAGCTTCATCGGTTCAGTGCTGTATCATAAAATGAAACCATAAACCAGCCTAAAGCAAACACGTCACAGTCTAGTTGCAAGATTCAACCATGATGAGGTTGAAATGGATTTGTAGCTGTCCTGTGTAGGAAAGCTATCGTGAAATGTTATATTTTCTTTTAGACCAGATGACTTCCTGTGACAAAAAAAAAAAAGATGAGCAGAAGTGCCTGTAATGCTTTATTGATCTTTCATTCCAGATCACGAACAAAAAGAGCAGCTGATCAGCAAACATTTACAACGCAGCTTTCAGCTCCCATCAGCCCCTAAACATTTAGTCTCTGTGCCGGTGGGCGTGGCCCTCCACTCCTTACCCTCCGTCAGTGCTCGTGGCTGGTGTATGAATACGCTGTACCGGACACCCTGATTGGCCGCCGCCCTGACGAACCGGCTGTTGGCCGTCATGGTGACGGCCCTGAGCGAGTCTCCCGTGCCGAAGATCATGAGTGAGCGGCGGTTGATCTTGGCGCTGTGCGTGAGGTGCAGCGTGCGCTCCGACGGCTGGTCGTCCACCAGGTGGAGACGCGCCAGCAGCTTCTCGGCACGTTCCTTCTCGCCCGGCCCCCCCAGCGTGTCCAGGATCAGCTGAAAGTCGGTGACGGCGGCGCGGCAGGCGAACAGCTCCTTCCCCGCCATGAAGGCGTCGAGCTCGGGCAGCACCTGCTGGCGGCGCTCCTGAGCCGCCTGCTCGGTCAGCACGTGCTCCCTGAAGGTGAAGTGGCAGCGGCCGTGACTCAGCGACGACACGTACGTGATGAGCGTGGTGATGTCCAGGTTGACCCGCCGACACTCCTCCACCTGCACCTGCGCTGGGAAGGCCAAGCTGGCAACAACGGTGCTGCGATCCACCCGGGTGGCCTCCGCCACCTCCGACTCGTCGTCTTCCTCTTCTTCATCGTCATCGTCACCCAGTTCTTCCTCATCCTCATCCTCCTCATCGTCCTCATCATCATCCTCCGTTACCACAGCATTGACAGCCACGATGTCTCCGCGAACAGAGACGCCCATGTCCCGGAGCCGGTCCGCCATGGGGCTGGAGACGCCGTTGTAGAAGGCGAAGACGACGTGGGGGTGTCGGTAGTGGACGGGCTGCTGGCGGCTGGCCTGCAGGAAGTCCTCCGCCTGACTGATGATGCTCTTGTCTCCGTACTGGCCGCGGCCCTGCCAGATGTTATGCAGAGCCTCTGCCTTCCTGCCCACCGCCTTCACCCAGGTGTGGCCCCCGTTAGCCACCACGTCCACCACCAGCGTCTGCCGCTGCCCGGCGGCGTCCTGGTAGGTGAAGACGCGCAGCAGTGCCACCACGTCTTCCAGACTCTGCGCCGACTCCACGATGGCGGTCAGGTGGGTGAGGTTGGTGCTGTGCAGGTGCGACTCTTTGACCTGCAGCTCTCCGGTCTTGACCCGCTGGAGGAAGCGCAGCTCAGCACGGAGCTTCCCACAGAGCTTCTGGTGACCCTCCACACCTGGACACAGCTGCTCCGCCCGCTGCAGCAGCTCCTGGGCGGAGCTGATCCTCTGCTGCAGCATCACCTGCAGGGACATGTCTTCTGCATCACACCTGAGGACAAAGACACAGAAGAGTCTTTTGAAAACGCAACAGATTTAAAGCCAATGGCGCTCCCTGCTGTTCCTTCAAAGTCCTGTTTTTATTCAGCAAACAGCAAACCCAGATCACAGATTATCCTGTTTTGCTTTACAGGGACTATTCCAGCTCAGTACAAAGGTTTTCATTTACACTGTTAGTGGTTTTCTGGTGCACAATCACAAGATGCGTGCTCCCTGTTAATTTGATCTAGATTCAATTCTCTGTTTTCCCCCCATGTTTTCTCATCTGAAGTTTTCTTTCTTTCTTCCTGCTGTGTTGGCTCGTGTTCACAGCAGCATAACTGATATCTCATCTCAGGTCTCCATTGTGCTCTGTCCACTACTTTTAAGAATATGTTTTTTTTAAATCAAGGTTTATTTTCAAATATTTCGCTGGCCAGGTGGTTTGGCAGATTAGATTCTCTTATGAATTGGTTTGGCCCACAGACCTTGTGTTTGAAACCCCTGATATAGAATCTACAGACTCAACAGATTTAACAACTGATCTGACCTGATCACCTTTGTGAAATATGCCCGTTTTGGGGCTCAATCTCAGTTTGATGTGTTTCTTCTTGCTGAGTCACTGCAACCCTGGTCACATGTGGAACCTGTATATTGAGGCGCTTTTCCTCCAGTGTCTGGCTGTCCTTGGTCAGATCTGATCTTAGATATAATGCTGGCATGAAGCATAACGGAACTGAATCATGGCGATGAGGCGCAGCCCACGTGAACACTCACCTGCTGACTCACAACCTAACATTAAATAATCCATTTTCTTCTATTGTCAGGTTCTCTGACTAACGACAACCCTCCTGACTGATGTCGCAGGGCTTCCAATGAAGCCATGCCAGATTTGATATGCGATATGAAATCATTAACGCCGGTTTAAGACCCCCACATTAGCTCAGATGCTAACGTGGCGTTAGCCTGCTGGTCAGAGACAGCCTCCGTAATGATTAGTTCGTGCGTAATGTCGGGTGATGACAGAACATTTCGTCGGTAAGAAACAGACCTTACTCACGGCAGCGGTGATGGTTGTGTCGCTGTAGCAGCTGAACCTGAAGTTAAAGATAAATGACAGATTTTTCTGTTTCTCCGCTCAGCTGGCAACTGGGGAACGCTTCCGGGAGGTGACGTCACGCTGACGCAAGGAGAGCGTAACGAGCGTAAGAGCAGAAGAAACGTCACAGTGCGGAGGACTGATTTACATATATATATTTGTTTTATGATTTGAAGATGAAAATAAAAACTCGAATTAACAAGGCCTATTAATTTTACTTTTAATTATATGTTTTTTTGAGGGGGGTGATGTTCCCCCTGGCCTTTAATCTCTCAAAGAGAACAACTTTTTTACACTGTTTACAATGATGTTTTTGTGTGTGGTTGAAAGCAAAAAGAATCAGTGATTATCCTGGTAAATACTTCTTGGACCTGCTCCTCAAGTTCCACTCCCCTGCCTGTTTCAGACTGATTTGGGCCTCAAACAACTGGTTCTGGTGAAAGAGTCGTCATGGAGCGTTGCAGAAGTATAAAGAGCTATTTATCTAGCTGGGGTGTATTGGTGTAAGGAGAGAAGTGGTAAGTGAGGAGCAGAAATGAGACAGCAATTTGTCAAAAGTGACAATTAACACACAACTTCATAAGAGAAGTTACTTACACATTACAATCAAAAGTAGTGACCCTACAGGAAGGTTTTTTCCCCAACATTTGTCTTAATAAGAGGTAACAGAAAATAAGCAATGTTTCTCAAATGTTCTTGGTTATTCTTCAAAACAATGGAAAATAAGGAAAGGCAGAAACAGCAGGAGATAATAAATACTGTTTATTGATCATTGAACACGTTGATTGGCAGCATGCTGAACGGAGCTAAGGCACATGAAACTGAGAGGTCAGAGGTCACGTGACATGCTTCCTTTGACACATCATGTCAGAAACGACAGCCATGTGATGAAATGAGGTTTCTGTTTACGCTGCGGCGACGCAAAACAAAGGTGGATGGGTTTTCTGAATCTCTCAAGCCATTACAGTCGGTTGATGGAAGTAAACGCGAGACTCTGCACGTTGGTGTCGTGTAAAGTCCCGATTCGTCATTTTGTCACACGGCTGTCCACAGTCTGTAAAAGACACCTGAGCAGGTGAGACGCTCCGTAGGACACATAAAAACATACGCTGCGATTCAGTCCAATTAGGATCCAGCAGAATGTGACAGTTCACCTGACCTTTAACCTGTCAGGAGGTGTGATGTCACAGCAGCGAGGGGGCGGAGTCATCAGCTTTTAGCCTGTTTCTTCTTTTGGATCAGCTCGGCCAACATCTTATAGCGGATCATGCACTCCTCCTGCAGATGACACACATGACCGATGAGTTATTGATCTGTTCCCAGCCCACCCTGAACAGGAGGCAGTCAGGTTCCTCACCTTGCTCTTTCCGGGCACGACCTTGGCGATTCGGTCCCAGCGTTCTGCGGTTCCTCGAGGAAACTGCTGCAGAGCCAGTTCCAGCAGCTTCTGCTGGTTCTGAGTCCAGATGGCGGAGTCTGCCTTCTCTTTGCTCTCCTGACGTTCCGACTCCTCTTCCTCGTCCACCGCGTTGGGGTCGAAGTCTTTTTGCCGACGACCTCTGACCTTCGCCTCCCCATCATCCGCTGCTGCTGCTGCTGCTGCTGCTACTGCTGTTGCTGCTGCTGTTGCTGCTGAACTTTTCTTGTTCCTCCTGCGGACTGCTGAGGCTGCTTCTTCCTCCTTGCTGTCGTCCTCAGCCACTCGCTGAGTCATCAGGCTGTCGTCTACAGTAGCAGACTTAGCGGGGAGAGGCGGGGCCTTGAGCTCCGATAGCTTCACCAGACCTGAAATTCAAACGGAGAGGCTTTGATGATGATGATGATGAATAAGAGCAGCTAACCACATCTCAGCTGAAATTCATTCTAATAACTCAGAATTTCAATACACCTGGGTTCATACAGTAAAATCTGAATATAAAAGCAGACGTTGCTTAACCTTAGATTTTTTATAGCAGGCCTTCTGAGCTGGATTCCAAGGTATTCAATTCAGAGTTCAGCTGATTTTAGGTAAGCTAAATTCATCAGCTTAAAACACCAGAAATTATGTGGATTTGGGTTCTGATTTACTCTTTCACTTGAAAGTCAATAAGACATACTTTACAGCAGAAACTCAGAAAAAAATGATCCTGAAAGTAGAAATCTTAGCAAGAAGCAGTGTCTGTTCTCAGTTGAATCTCAGTAAAGACGGATCATGTTCTGATAATTAAAAGTGAGTAATAGCTCACAGTAGAAAAACTTTAGACACACTATCAAAATGAAGAAGCACATTAAATTCACCAACACCCTCTTTAGGAATTATAATAGATAAAAATGGATTAACTGGAAATGTAAAACCTTGACAGACATTGAAGAACAGAGTAACAGCCCAGCAGAACTTATGTAGGTTGAAAATACTACAGCAGATTCACGAGATCAATTTAGACAAATCTTAGTAAATTGATACAAATTGTTTGGTAAATCCTAAGATTGGTTTGAAAAATGTCATAGAACCTTAGTAGACTGTGAAGAACATAATAACAGAACAATAGAACCAACATATAATAAAGACAACAGTTCAAGAAATCCAAAGTAGACTGTAAAGAATAGTAGAGCAGAGCAGTAGAACCCGAGGAGAAGAATGAGAACTGCTTCTCAGTGGATGGAGAGCAGACTGGAGAATGTACCTGTGGTGTGGCTCACATTGTCTTTCATCTGTTTGACTTTAGTGGTGACCTGTTGGAGGAAACAGGGAGACATGAGGGGACCGTCGAGGAGAACCGAACAAGACATTTCCATGTTTCACTTCAGTAGAGACGCTGTTATCCCGATCCAATTAAACACCCCCCTCCCCCCACGAGCCACCTGACCAGGTGGCACCAGGTCAGACTCACATCAGTAACTGATCGGCCCAGTTCGTGGGCAATTTTCTCCCATCGGCCCGGAGTGCCTCCTGGGAATTTAACCATCAACCTGCTGAGGAGGCTGAGGTCGTCCTCCGTCCAGTCTGTGGCCTGAGGACACAAAGGCAGTGGGTGGATGCTTCTAGAGGCTAATCAGCGACAGGCTGAGCAGGCAGAGCTTGAAGAGGAGACCTTCTTCTTGGCGGCTTTGCGTTCCTGCAGCCAGTCGTCCATTTGGTCCTCGATGTCCTCGATGCTCGCGGTCGTGTCATAGCTCTGGTAGGTCTGGTTGTCTGAGGAGGACTCGTAAACGGGGAACTCCACCTTTGGCTTTTTGACTTTGGGCCTCTTCTCCTCTGCAAGAACAGAACAGGAAGCGTTCATTTCAAGTCAACTATGATCGATCGATTTAGTGGCAAATTTAGAGAAAAGTGTTTACTTGTGGCAGCTTCCTGTTCCGCTTCAGCTTCTTCCCTCTCCTGCTGCTTCATCTGCTGGTAATCCTCATAGTACTGCTTCATCTCCTGCAAGACAGAGATCAGGACTGAGACGAAGATCAGAAAAACATGGCTCGGATGAGGACTGGGAGGCCAGAGAAGAAGCAAAGAATGGATTCAGGGCTACAGATGGAGTAGGTCCAGTTTTCAGAACAGGACCATACAAGAACAGACCAGGACCACGACTGGGTCAGGAACTGTTTTCAGAACCAGAATTGACACAGTCATCAGACTGGATCGTTATTTTTCTACCTGGATGGTCTGAGGCAGGTTTTTGGCGGACAGGTAAATCCAGATGCTGAGCTTCAGAGGGAGGATGTCCTGCCAGTGTGGGCGGTCCTGAACTCTAAAGCAACAAACACAAGACTGTGGGTTTGACCGCCCATCTTGCCCTGTTCACATGCTGAAGTGTCACTGAGCAAGACACTGAAACCCAAATAGATGCAAATGACAGTCTTACCTGTCCGTCCGGTCCTGGCCAATACACCTGAGCTCCTCTGCAGGTTTGGAGCTCATTTTCTTCTTCTTCTCTTTCTTTTTCTTACTCAGCAGCTCATCCTGGAAAGAGGAAGGATCTGCTCATCAGTTCAAATGATCCACACCGTGGTGTTTCAATGTGCCCTCTTCCCATTGGCTGCCTCACCAGCTGTTTCTCCAGGTAGATGGACCAAATGACGGCGTAGTGTCCAACAGTGAGGATGAGGAAGAGCAGGAGGCCCAGCTCCGTGTTGCTCAGCTTCCTCACCCGCCTGTAGTAGAAGACTGGCTGCCGCCAATCCGGCAGTCCGTTCACCAAGATGTCATCATACCTGTGAAGACACCACACACACACCTCACAGCACTCCGAAAGGCTGAGAGGCGGCGGTAAACTGGAGACACTCACTTGCGCCGTCTCTCATCGTCCTTCAGCACCTCATAAATGGCCACCAGCTGTAAAAAAGCAAACAGTCATTTGACACCTGCTACGTTTTGATAGTTTGCTTGATATGTTCCGTTTTCCCACCTGTCTGAACTGCGTTTCAGCATTTTCGTCTTTGTTCTTGTCAGGATGCAGTAAAAGAGAAAGACGGCGGTACGCTTTCTTTATCTCCACTGCTGATGCATCCTGCAGACACAGAGTCAGTCAGAAACACGCTCATGAGAGACTCTTCACCCAGTACAACCTTTCCTCTGCTTTCATTTCAAGGGTAAAATCCTTATAAAGACAGTGTGGAGGATATACCTAGGAAATATTTGATTAAAGCTCACTTAAAGAAACAAATTTGTTTAAAGTGTCATAAATATTCATTAAAACATGTGCTTGACAGGCAGATGTTTGACAATCAGAAAGCCACATGTTGGACATACATGAAGGCAGATGTTGGAAAAACAGAAAGTCAGATGTTTGACAACCAGCCGGATGTTGGGCAGACAGATAAACGGATGTATAACAGAAATAAAACTCAGTTTTGAACGTACAGATGTGGTTTTTAACACAGGTCAAACAGCTGTTAGCATGTCGGGAGCTCTCTTCACTTCCTGCGAGAGCTAAAGCGAACCAGAAGCAGCTTGACTGGCAGTGTGCTTGATTTTTTTTTTTTTTTTTATAAGAACTTTCATTGCAAAATAACGCCGTTGTGCGACGTGTTTACGTGGCACTGAGGTATTAGCATCCGCTAGCGGCACTAGCTCGTGTTCTGAGGTTGCCATGGAGACAGCTCGCTGTGAGACGAACCTGCTCCAAAGTTCCCCACGACAGCTACAGGTCTGAGGTTACCATGGAGACAGGTTACCATGGAGCCTACGGCCGTAAGACTAACCTGCTCCACGTTGAGGAACTGATAGAAATTCTGCGGGATCTCCTCCACCAGGTCCAGCAGCTCCAGATCTGCGTCCCAGGCGGTCAGAGGAGGGACGGCGGAGACCAGCAGCGCCAGGCAGAGCAGCCAGGAGCCGCGCGGGGCCGCAACGTCCCACATCACCGACAAACTGCTCCTGCACGCCGGGGAAAACCGGAGAAAAGAGGCTGGACACCGTGAGGACTCCCAGCAGCTTCGGCCACTCTCGAACAGCTCAGGAGACACTGACCCGGAAGTCTCTGTCACTGCCGGAGCAGCGGCGCTGTCAGGATAAAGTCCAGCTCTATGGCTCCTAGAGAGAAACATCGCCCCTACAGGATGAATGTGGGACTGCAGGCCAGAGTACAGTCAAAATAAAAAGAAACGTGTTTAACAAAATACATACAAAGTGCTAAATGTGCTCAGTGTTCTGGGACCGCTGGGGGGAGATTGTAATTAGCAAGTTGGAGACCACCTCACGAATATTTTCTCGTTCTTTTTCTTTTATCCCCCGTATCAGCAGATTCCAACGCCACTTGTATTTCTCCAGCTCCAGGACTCTCTCTCGTGGCTCAATGTTGATTTTAACAACAGCAGCTACATCTTTCTCCAGAACTTTCAATTGCGATTTGCTGAATTTCAGGATCAGAGTGACAGTTCGGGGGTCCTGTGCCCTTGTGACCTGCTGTTGGGCAAAAATGTGCACGTTGCTAAGTTTACATATACTTTTATATACAAAGTGCTATACTAATCCCTAAAGAAAATTATTTCACAGTTTGACTCACCATACAGAATAGAACATGACAAATAAAACAGTGTTATGCTATGAAATACTCTGATTTCACTCCATGTTTCTTTGAGATAATGACTTTACAGATTGGTGCTGAAGGATCTGAAGGATCCACTTTGTGTCTGTGTTTAATTTTGACTCATTATTTCTTTACGGAGTTTGCATATTTTTTCATGGGTTTTTCCCCAGGTACTGTGATTTCATTCTACAGTCCAAAAACATGCATATTAAGTTAATTATTGACTAACTGGTAGATTAAGTGACATACAAAGGATGGATGGACAAAAAAGTCAAACAAATACTGAATTGGATTTCTAATAGCATTCAAAATGATCAAAAATGAAACACAGTGAAGCTTAAAATGGACAGGAAAAGAGAGATTTTAAAAACTTTTATTTCACAGATGTAACTCGGAAATAGAGCGTCCATTCTGTTGTAAGGACATGAACCGACTGCACTTAGGATTCCTGATTACATATCCTCCTGGTGGCACTCAGATGAAAGTTTACTGATGAAGGGTAACTGATGAGCAAGAGACTCTCTGGGAAGATTCTACCTTCAAGTTTAACTGGGAAGAGATTAGGATCTTTTGGTTTGAGATAAAAGAAGTGACAAGCAAAGAGGAGTTGTATGTTTTTTCTTGACTCTCATATAGATACTTTAACTCCTTGTTGGACTAGGTGTGTAAAAAGTTTGTCAGCCATTCATGTTGGTCCAAATATGCATCTCTTTAGTTCTGCAGTCACAGCTGACTTTGCTTTCACGTTGATCCACAGTTTCTTGTCTTGGGATCCTCCAAAACCACAGACTAGCTGTAATATGATGCCTTATGATTGGCCAGCAGCTGGTTTTCCTTATTCTGTTTTCAGAGTCAGTGAATAACACAGGGAGCATCTTCATTTCTGGTCATCAGAGCATACTGAGTATCTGAAACGTTCCTCACATCATGATGTGGTCTTATCTCATTCAGATAGATTACTTCCACATCCTACGTCGACAGTCCCGGCCATGTCCACAAACTCACATCAGTGCCCCCAGCTAGCTCGAGACTAGGAGACAACCCCCCCTCCTTCTTGGTGCTCGTAGAGGTCTGCCAGCTTTCTGAACCTTGGCCCCCATTCTCTCAGGAAGTCATAGTTCTGTTCAGATTCTAATGAGTTTAATGAGTCTAATGAGCTGAGCGACTGAGCAGCCGACCCATTGCCCTCAAAGGCGTAAGTCTGCAGTGAGTCATAGGGGGGTGCCGTTAAGTCCACATCTGCCTCCTGGAGTCTGTCCCTGATGAACTCCTGGAACAGCTTGTTCTTGTCTGCCCTGGACGCTGGTGTTTCGGAAAGGAATGGAGGCGGAAGCGACAGCGGCAGCGGCATCGGTATGGGTGGCAGCTCAGCTGACGTGTCTCTGCTCACGAGTTGGGTTTGATGCGGGTGTCTCAGGGCAAACATGTCAAAGGCTTCCGTGTCCTCCTCTCCTCCCCCCTCATCATCATAACGGACAATGTTTTCACGAATGTCTCGTTCATCATCCATCAGCAGAGGCTCCGGTCTCCTATGTTTGATCGCAAATATCACCATGGCAACACCTAAAGAGATAGGAGACGGGATGCTAGGTCATGACAAGTTTCCACCTTCAATTAAGTATAAAAATATTAAAGTGCGTCCATCCATCCATCCATCCATCCATCCATCCATCCATCCATGTCAACAGGAACTATATCGCCATTCTATAGGTTTAGGATGGAGAGCCAAATGATCCACATGTGTTTGCAAGTAAACATGGCACGCTTATGAACACAGCTGGCTACGGACATGAAAACATGTAAATACCGTATAATTTAAGGCAAACACAGCTGTGTATTAACTCAGTTACATTTATATCCAGCTGCATTTAGACTCAATTTTATGTAAACATGTCAGGTTCCATCCATTTCCATTGAATTCCTTGTCTCCTCATTTCCACATGTCAAAGTGTTCTTTAACAAGGCATTGAGTCCCGAATTGCTTCCAATGGATGGATTGAGCGTCTCACATGGTAGCCATCACCACTGATGACTAAATGAGTGTATGTGAATGGGTGAACATGATTAACAGTGTAAAGTGCTTTCGGGACTCCAGTGTGATGGAGGTGAAAGCTATTTTACCATTTTTGAGCTATCCATCCATTCATCCAGGTAATTAAAACCAAAAACAAGTTTTGCTCCCAGACTCCTTTTAGAACCACTTTGAAGAGTCAATTCGATTCAACCTGAATAAGCAGAGCTTTAAATCAGATAACATACCCAGCAGTGTAAGCACACTGGTCAGGAGGATGGCCACAGTGGTACTGAAGCCATCTGGAAGCAGTAGCAATGCCCCCTGGCTGCACTGGCGCTGGCCTCCATGTAGGTCGCAGGTGCAGACGGAGATGGTCAGTGTGTTGGTGCTGCTGAGAGGCGGACTGCCGCTGTCTGAAATCACCACTGGCAGGAAATGAAGTGACTGTTCCCTCTGCAGGAAGCCTCCTCGTCTCGTCAGGACAGATGCCGTGTTGTCTGCAGACAGAAGGACGGGTGATACGGAGAAACACAGTTACGGCAGCAGACGATGTTTGTAGGTGAGCATTGAGTAAGTGTTGAGATGGACAGACCGTTGTTGTCTCTCAAGAAGAAGCTTTGGTTCCTAATGCCCTCTGTGGTCAACGAGAAGAGGAAGCGATGTCCCTTCTCTGGCTCATCCAGGTCCACTGCACTCAAAGTCTCAATGATCTGGAGTCAAACATGGACAGCTGACAAAAAAACTCCCCAAAAAGTTCAGCTATAACACATCCAGTCTGTTGATCCTGATGACGACTGTGATCCAGGTCACAACAGATTAATGTGCCTCATGGGAGGTTTGGATGAAGATCAGAAACAGATTGAATCAGATTTTAGAGCTAATGTGACGTGTTCAGTGTAAATAACACCGACGATTTATGTCAGCTCAGCATTTGGAGCACCAAGGTTTACTATGCACATGTTTTTTGTGTGTTTACAGACGTTAATCCATCTATACAGAGGTTTATATGTCAAATATGCAGATGTTCATATGTTCATCCACACGTTGACCTGCTCAGTACAGATGTTTACATATCAGAGCAGATGCTGACCTCCCTCTGCAGACTTGTACGCGTTCATTACACATGTTCACCTGTTCATTACAGATGTTTGTTTAGACATCTTTCTCCATTGGTGGTCAGGAAAAAGTTCACCTGACTTTACAGATGCTTAGCGATCTATATAGGGAAGTTCTCATGCTGTACGCATTTGTGTTGGTCTGTGCAGATCTTCATCTGCTTGTACAGATGTTACCCTCTTCAGCACTGATGTTTACCCACCGGTGTTAATGCTCAACTGTCTGTACTTGTCTGTACCTGTGCAGTGCACATGTTTAGGTATACATCTATTCATACGGATGATTGTCTGCATAGCTGTTTTCCCACATGGTCAAATGTTTACTGACTTGTATTGATGCACACCTGCCAGTGCAGATCTACTCAGTGTCCTGGTCATTCAACCTGACTTTACAAACAGTAAACATCTACCTGTCCAGGCTGAACTTCCTCACAGACGAACGGCTGGTACTCAATGGCGAACTTCGGAGCGTTGTCATTGATGTCCGTCACAGAGACCACAACCACGGCTTTCCCCACCTGAGATGGATCCACTGACACACAGAGATGGACAGTTGATACCAGCAGTAAACAGGTTGACTGATTTGGATGAAGTGGGACTCACAGCTCTCCGTGGCAACAATGGTGATGTTGTGTGAAGCCCTGATCTCTCTGTCCAGATGCTTGTTTGTCCTGATCACGCCTGAACTGCTGTCAATGTCAAAGTAGCGCTCTATGTCTGTCTGCCTGTCTATGGAGTACCTGAGAAGTGACAGATGGACCATTTGTCATGATTGATGCTTTTGATCTGTTTTCGTTTGCAGCTCCGGGATGGTCGCCTCACCTGATAGGACTTTTGGTGGCATCGGGGTCGTGAGCTGAAACTGAACCCACATCAGTTCCCACCTTAACCGCCTCAGAAACCACCATTTTACTGACAGAGGTGGAGAAAACTGGAGGCTCGTTCACATTCTCCACGAGCAGCCGAACTGTGGTCACGTCGCTGAATGGACCCGAAGACAGAAAACGAGTGTCCACATACCGATTGGACGCCTCAATACGTAAAGTATAGCTGGACTTGATTTCATAATCCAGCATCTGTAAAGAAGAAAGAACAAATATCAGTGAAAGCATCTTTCAAGTGACAAAAACAGCTCAGTGTCTGTTTTTAAATGTCACTGTCTTCTCATCATCTGGTCACAAAGAGATCAAACGCAGTTAGCTTTAGATCCATGATGCAACAAGACAGACATGACAAATCTCTGAAAGTGTTTCATGATATGAAGTGATGAAATCAGACACACGGGATTCACCCTGGGAAACAGTCATGGCTTCTTTTCACTTTACACGCATCAGTGACATGAACCTAAATTTGAAGTGCTGTCAGCAGCTGCTGGGCAGCAGAGCCTCTCCTCTGGGACGCCACAGAAACGCGGACATGAGGCAGTGCTCTGCAGACTAATGCAATGATCACACAGCAGAGAATTCAAAGCACCACATGGCCCAAGAGGTGGGATCAAGGGGGCACAAAATCAATCCATCCATCCATCCATCCATCCCCAGTTTCTCCCAATTAGAGCTGCAGACATACCCATACCTTGTACAGTGTGACCAGCCCTTCCTGTGTATCTGGATTTGTGAGGATTCTGAAGGTTCCCAGTCCGTCTCCGTCCAGGATTCTGTAGTCCATCTCAGCATTTTGACCAATATCCAAGTCCACAGCTCTGATCTTAGCAACAACGGCAGAAGGCAGGACAGATTCTGGAACGCTGAACTGGTAGCTCTCTGGAGGTTTCAGAGGTAAACACATGAAAACATGAACAGGTGTGCATGCCCAGTTAAACATGGGCAGTGTTGGAGTTGAACATAAGGAGGTATAAATTCATAGTCAGTGAACAGACATGTACATGGGCATGGAGAGATTCATACAGGTAAACCATGTGGATAGTAATGAGTCTCTGATGCCATGACTTCCATTCTGTCATTATAGCAAACTCCTAAGACCAGGTTCTGTCATCTTGATTGTCATGATGACGTTTATTCAAGTAAGTAAAAAAATCAAGTGACATACTACACTGAACATAAGTAGATGTGGGATCAAGCCCCCTGTGGAAAATGAAAAACTAAAATCTCAGTGCTTTTGATGTTGTCTTCCATTCTGAGTGTCTGATGTCAAAACTAGAGGTCAGAGGTCAGACTTACTGCGAGGAAAGCGAGGTGGGTTGTCATTGACATCAGTCAGCGTCACGGTGACAGTTGTGGTTCCTGACAAACCCCCCATCTGACCAATCATATCTTTGGCCTGAATGACCAGCAAGTAACGGTCACGGACCTCCCGGTCCATGTCCGGCAGGGCTGTCCGCACCACACCTGCAGCACAGGTGAGACAAGGTCAGGTAGGCAAGAACTGGATGTGCTGCTGAATCAGATATATAAAGCTGAGCAAAGGAAACAACTTGTTAGTGTGATTTAATGAAGGCTAGTTAATAGAAAGCTCATGATTATGCCAGGGATAGCGCAGAATTATTACAAGTTAGTTCAAGAAGAGATTACTTTTAGTTAAAATATTTTCCTTGTTGAGTTAGTAGATATGAGGTGGGACAAAGTTTCCAAAATTAAACATCCATAAAAGGAGAATTAAAACTGATAGTCTAACTCATGCACTCATTTATAAACACTATAAAACCCCATAAAGCTGAAGTGAGAGGATAAAGTCATGTGACATCCGTTTTCACAGAGATGGACTAAAGCAAGTACAGAGAGGGTTTTAATCAGCTTTCGTCTGATCCGAGGGAGAGGGGATGAAGTTGACTCACCTACTTTCTGTCAACACGAAAATGTTTCAGAACTGATCACAGTCTGATATTTACAAATACTTACAGCGTGAAGGTGTGATGTGCTGTGATTATTCCGCTGTTTTAAGGTGATTTCAGTTGTTCAAGTACATTTAGGTGTTCATGTGTTTCTGAACATATTCAAGTGCATTTATACGAACTGACATGATTTCAGGTGCATTTGTTGGTGTGTCATTTTAGCTCCTAGTTTTAGTTCCTAACCAGTTCCTGGTTCCCTGCTTGTGTTCATGGTTGCTCACGTGGAGTTGTTGGGGTTTTCTCTGTCAAAGGACCTTGAGATAACTTGTTGTGTGATTGTGTTATTACCTGTTTTTGGTTCCACAGAGAAGTATGGCTGACCCTGCAGGATGCTGTAAACCACTCTGGCTGAGTGTCCATAGGTTGGATCATCAGCGTCTGTTGCCACCACTGTTACCACAGATGTGCCTGCACAGAAACTTCCGTTCATAAATGGCCAACTTCAGGAATATAAGAGATTTAAAGTAGTCCTTATCAAGGTGCGCAAAGTAAGTAGAACCATTTACATCTCATGGTATTGAACAATAAAGTCAGCTCAGGATACTTTCACAGATTTTTGAAGTTCGGTCACTCAGTCAGCTTCTTGCTCACCTACGGGAGACCTCTCAGCCACCCGGGCAGTGTACGGCCCATCCAGGAATTTGGGCTCATTATCGTTGATGTCCTGGACTTTGATGATGAACTGGGACTCGGGTTCCACAGGCAGGTTGGTCTTTCGGTCTCGAGCCTGAGCTCTGAGGGTGTAGTACGCCTGCTGCTCCCGGTCCAGCCTCTTCGTGGCGTGGATGTCTCCCGTGTCCTCATCGATGGAGAAGATGGACATCGCTCCATCACCGCTCAGGACGTACCTCACCTGGCCGTCGCCTTTGTCCATGTCGGAGTGGAGCTGCAGGTCAGTGAGAACCAGATGGCCGCTTTAAAGGTTTCAGATAGAGATCCAACTGATCCACATGAGTTTAAACATGGCGCGCTTATGAACACAGCTGTCTATGGACATGAAAACATGGAAAAGCTGTATAAGTGAGGGTAAACACAGCTGCATATTAGCTCAGTTACACTTATGTCCAGCTGCATTCAAACTCAACTGGCTGGTTCCATCCCTCCATCCATCCATCCTTCCATCCATCCATCCATCCATCCATGCAGCAACCTTTGTAGACCTGATTCAAGGAAAATTTTCTTAATTAAAACATTTGATGTGGATGTAAAAGCATGACTACCAATAACCAGGAAAGAATAACTGCTGGTGAACACTTTCACATGAGAATGTAATTACCGATAAATACATTTGCATGTAAACATGCCATCTGGAGTTTTATGTTGTGAATTGCTGCAAAGGCAGAGTGTAGAAAGGAAGAGAAATAAACCTTCAGTCATTTCCAGCATGGATTCATAAGAGGCTGAACATGTTAGCAGTCACCAGGTAAACATGTTGAGGCCCAAAGACAGAAATCCCACATGATCAGACCACTCAGTGATGAACAATGTGGACACACACACACACACACACACACACACACGCACGCAGAGTGGATCTGTCTGATCTGTCAGCTTCAATCTGTGCAGCCGTTGTCTCAAAGACACGCGGCATGCTTGTCATCTCCCAGAATGCCACAGGGCGCTCTGAGCTTTCATATCTACAACATCATCAACCCTCAGACGGCCGCATGGTCCGATCAGACACATGACCTGAGGTCTGAGGTCAAAAACAATGCACACGTACACGTACACGCACGCACGCGTGCATGCACACGCCATGAATCCTATTTCAATCAAACTATAATGACCCTGTTTGTGTCATTTTATAGCTCTTCACCGTTCCTTAAAACAAGAACCCTGTTAGTCAAAATCCCCTTCTGAGTGACACCTGCTACAGATCAGCACCTCAATCCTGCCTCCGGAAAATTCCCCTCATGGTTCACGACACGGATCTCATCTGTGTGAATAAGTTGATTTCTTTAGACTTTTCCACTTCCTGGTCTTCCTCTTACTCTGACGCATATTGAAGCTGCAGAAAAGCTTTGAGTAATCCCGTACATTGATAAAATGTGTGATATATGGAGTTGTCAAACCTCATTCAGTCATCATCTTCCGTCCACATGACATTAGTACCATCAGGAAGTGAATGAAGTAAACCGACACTCACGGGCTGTCATATCAGGATTTGTAGACAAAAAAGACTTGGAAGTGCTGCAATGTTCTACCTCAGGGGAATCTGTGGCTTTCATTCTGTCATATTTCTATGAGGACAAAAACTTACATACTTCTATAAAGTTTGATATTTGTGAAAGTGAATAATTTGTTTTTTAGAGTTTTACTAATCATAAAAACTGTAATGTTAGATAATGTGAGTGCATTCGGTTGTCAAGCTTATTTAATGAATTACAGTGTTTTTTGTGATAATAAACTAAACCAAGTTTCTCCAACCATTTCCTCTAAATGTGATGTGTGCTGGTGGTGTAAGGGTGGATTTTCCAAGTGGGGAAAAAAGAAAAACTGCCAGCAGAGAACAACAAACAAACAGTGTGGTAGATTGGACAAAAAACTCTTTTTCAGGCCCTCCTGAAAACATTCAGGTAGAGATATAAACACAAGATACCATCAGTCTGTGCAGCCATGCTATCTACTGTGCCCTTAAAATACTGATCCAGAGACGTTAATGTCACAATTTATGTGATGTAAATGCACAAAAAAATTCCTATAAAAACACCTCATATTGGGTACTAAAGTCAAACAAGTATTGTCTGTTTTATAACTTTAGCATCACAGTGCATCAGGTGATAATTTTGAGCTAGAAGCTCAAATAACATGTTCTCAAAGCCAAATGGCAAAACACTGTTAGCGTCTACCTAGGCTGAACCTCTCTCAGTGTCTAGAACAGCTATTTAAGCATGCATTTAATGATTATTCACTTTGTTTCATTTGCTTGAACAGAATAAGGAAGTTACCAAATAGAATCATCTTCCTAATAAAGGTTAAAACCAGGTTTTTGAGAGTCTCCCATCTAAACTGAGCTGCTTCTTCTTGAACACAGAGGATCTCCAAGACTGCCTGGACCGTCCCCTTTAATCCTGAAGGGTTTAACGGGGTCACCTCTGAGCTCAGCAGCTGCAGATGGACACACTCCGGCCTGAGAGGAGTCAACCGAGGTTAATTAAGAGGAAGCTCAATATCTCATAAGCACAGGAAGCATGTAACGGTCCCCAGCTGGAGGAGCTGGAAGAGGGTCCTCGGTGGGTTTACCCGGCCAGCTGTTCACCAACTAATTAGACACAAACACCAAATTATGGAAGCTGGACCAAGACCTGGACCTGGTTCTGGGCTATATTAGAAATTTATTCCTAACTCACTAAATATTCATCAGTGACAGAGAGAAAAAAAACAAACAAACTGCTTTTACCTTTCCAACGTAGAGCGGTTCATCTCCGGTGTATTCCTCCAAGACGAAGAACTGGTTCCACACCCAGCTCCTTCTCCTCCTCAGTGGGTAGTGGACCGCCGCCCCCCTCTTCTCTCCCCCGACTCCCGGTCCAGACGCGTGACGGAGGACGACAGAGTTCAGTGTCATCGCTCCACAGCCGGACTCCTCCCACAGGGACAAGGTCAGAACAGTGAGGGTGCTCAGTACACCGAGACAACTCATGTCTGAAGAGACAGACACCGTCCAGCCAATTAGAGACAGACACAGTCCAGCCAATTAGAGACAGACACAGTCCAGCCAATTAGAGACAGACACAGTCCAGCCAATTAGAGACAGACACAGTCCAGAGAGACTGCCAAACTGACCAGTCGAAAAAATGTGTCACAGTATAATGACACAATGTCAGACCAAAGACAAGACGTCTCACTGTCCAAGAACACAAAGTCAAACTGTCCAAAGAGAAAATGTCCCACTGCTCAATGACAAGGCTAAATTTCTTAATGAAAAGACATCAACCAGCCCAAAACGAGACTGATCAGCCGCCCAATGAAAAGTTGTCAAAACTCTGAATGTAGACAGTCAAAGGTCCAATGATAAAATAAAAAAAACTCTTGTACTATCCAGTGAAGGCAACAAACTGTCCACCAAAAATATATAAAACTGTTGAATGAAAGTTGTTTGACTGTCCAATTTAGATATGTCGAAAATATGTCAAACCGTCTTATCAAAATGTATTGAGCTGCTCAGAAACAAAGTCTGAATCGAACCAATCTTGAAATGCCAAAACCATTGAATAAAAAGATGACAAAGATCCAGTGAAAAGACGTCTGTTATTCTAAACTATACGGTCTGTCTGGTGAGGAGGAGATCAACATTTCCAGTGAGAAGGCAGGCGAGGAGTGTGATCCAGTGTGATCCTTTAAGACAAAAAGGAAGAATTTAACATCAGCTTTATGTCCACAGTTCAGTCTGACAGACTGAGCCCAGAGAATCACCAAACATGTCTGCAGCTCTGTATAAATACCAACAGCACCGGTAAAGCAAAACAGAAATATTAAAAGCCTGTGTACTGTTAGAACCCTCAGCTGCTGGAAACTGGAAATTAATGCAGAGAATTGTTTTTATTACAAACAAAAAAGTCTGGAAGTCGCTTGAAGTCTGTGCAACCAATGAGTTTACCCTGGTCTCATCTGCAGGGTGTAGAGCAGATCCAGGCGTTAGACGCCCAGCAACACAACTCCTCTGATAAATGCTTTTACTTGACCTCATATGTTATGTCAATGTGTTTTTTAGTCAACATTTAAAGGATTTTTCTTTTGCGTTCATGTTAATCAGATTATGAAGCTGCAGTTTATCCTGTTAAATCTGCCCCAGTAAACTGCTGAAACGTGAATCACAGAGAGGGAAGTGGAGGCTTGATGCGCCCACAAAAAAACACTGAGCTGTTTGTGTAAACTCTGCACTCCGGTTCGACTCCGCACGGCTCCAGTCGGAACATTTTCTTCGTGGACTTTGGCAGAAGACAGAAAGTGACAGTCCTACCGTCAAGCGGAGCCTTCCATTGATGAGCGAGCCCTTCGGTGATCTGCGGGTTTCCTGTTGGCTCCTCAGTGAGAAGACAGATCAGTGATGATTGATGAAAGCATGAACTCAACAGCTGCAGCCCAGAATGAACAACCTCAGCTCTGACTCCGGCTTCCTCTCTCAGCATCCTGCTGCCACTGAAACCCCTTTCAGTGCAGGGCGAGGAGGGGGCAGACCAGCTCCTCCCCTCACAGAAAACAAGGAGGAGGGAGGTTTTTTTTACAGCTACTCCCCATTTTGCTTAGGTGAGGATGGGGTCAAATTAGACATTATCAAAAGAGACCATCCTCTCTATGATTTCTGATTCATCGCTGTCACTCTGGTTTTCCCTCACTATCCATCCAAGGAGGTGTTGCATTGACAGAGAGTAGTGATCGGTTCAACACGAGCCAGTGGAGCACAGACTATGGATAACAGCTTGTCAGTCCACTGGAATGAAGAAGCATAACCCAAACACTGTAATCCGAGACCCCCAATTTAATATTAACATTAACAATTACCCTCATCAGCTTGCACTGATCCATTTACAGCCTCCGCCATACTTTTTGGAAGAATCCCTCCAGTCTTTCTGATCCTTTTCTCTCTTTCTATCACTGAACGCCAACCAGAACAGCAGAAAGTCTTCATTTGAGAGTGACTCTGTAGGATTCTTCCTGCTAGAACTGACTTTTTCCTTTGCACTCCCTCTTATACTCGCTTATGTGGGATTGTTGTTTTTTCCTTGTAGAGGTGGTTTTCATTATCGTGTGAAATCAGTTGTTAAAGCCTCATGTCGTGTGATAATCCTGCTGTTCAGTGATCAAGTGACCAGAGGTCTGGTGCATTGACTGAGTGCACACATCACTGACCTTTAGCAGGTGCTGGTGTCATGCACTTGCTTCCCTGCAGGAGTTCCCGTCTCCTCCTGCTTTTAATCTAAGAGACGAAAACTCTGCGGCCCCCCCTGCTTTCCTGACAGGCTGTTGAATTCCCTTCCAGATTTAAGTCCACAAAAGGACGTGCTCAGACGCACTCGAACTCTAAAAATAACCGTAAGAACTCCAATGTGATGAAAGTGAAGGTAAAACTCGGAGGTCAGATGTGTGAAGGATAAAAAGCATCACTGCTCAGTGATCGACATCAAAACTGAGCTCGGATTTCACAGCCTGCAGGTCGCTGCTTTCTCTCCGCACTCACTGTAGATCAGAAATCTTTACAGAGTAATTTAAGAACTGTGCAGCATCAGGAGGCATTATCGATCACACATCGGTACTTCATTAATCAGAGTGTGGTGAATATCAAAGGAACGAGGCCGTGTGACTCGAAAGAAAGCCATGTCTGAACATGTTATCCCTTCATTGCTCTTCACCCTGTCGCTCATCAATGCAGCTAATCAAGAAGAAACTCATCAAAAGTGTTTCACGGGGAGGATATAAAGACAAACTGACAAAGAGTGACAGCGGAGGAAACAACACGCTCAGATCAGGACAGCCACGGTCTGATGCGTCTGCGTCGAACGACCTCTCAGCCTGTAATGCCGCTTTTTCAGACGTGCATTCAGTGTATTTACAACACACCTTTCACAATCGCATCTGAAGACTTGCAGATGGAAACTCGTGATCTGAGGTAGGCAAACTTAAAGCACCGCCTTTAAATCTGCATGGAGAGAACTGCATGATCAAACCTTCATCCTACAGGAGCCAGAGCCTGCCTGGGTCTGGCATCTCTGCAGGATCCAAATCGCCTGCAGGTCTCAAGTGTCCAGTCTCAAACCTGCAGTGTTTCGCTTAAAAACACCTTTTCATGCATGGCCACAAGACGGTGCACAGAGCGACACTATATATGTAAAAAGTACACAGACATAGACAGACGACCGAGTTGGATCGTAGTGATGCCGACTCTCAACTCCAAAACTATCAAATCCAGGAGAATCTGGACTGGCAGAAATGACACTCTGGAGGAAAACATTGCTCATGTTGCTCTTCTACTCATGCATGTTACTATTTTCCATGGTCAGGGCCCCGAGCATTTTCACATAGTATTGTTTTCTCGCATTTCCATGGCAACGGAGCGATTTCCAAAAGTTCCATCTTGGGAGCTGTTTTCAGAGTACTGTTGTCAGAGAGGCAGACACCCAAAACGCTACACAGGTTTTGCATTTTCCCTCGGACTCGTTGCTGTGTGTTCGGGCCTTCCAGCCTATAAGCTCACACCTTTCAGACTGCGGCCCGTCGCCTCAGACCTGCTGCTGCCTCAGATCTTTAGTAATGGAAGAGTGAAGGGCTCCTGAAGAGCTCCATGTGAAGCAGATTCTTGACCTTTACATCAGACAGCAGGAAAGATGAACAAATACCAAATGAGCTCCGGGAGGGAAACCTCCACACTTTACTTTCATCCCCAGTCCCGTGTGTGTGTCCTCTCAGAATACATGCACTGTTTGAAAAATGGCCATCTTGTCTTCTCCATCATCATCATCATGAACCTCTGTTATTTGTGTTGCTGTCAGAAGAAAAAGGATGGGTTGGTGTGTGTTTTTTCCAACACAACACAAAGAAACAGGTAGAAAGGTTAAACCAGGACTCTGATTGGCTGCAGTGGCTGGCGCAGATATAATCTAATGATATAAATGTAATGATAGTTGCTGCGCCAGCAAATTCATTCATAAACTGTTTTAGACATTCTGCGCTTTCAACATTTCCAGAACACGCAAAGAAAATGGAGACGTGGGAAAAGTTGAGAATGAGAAGAAACGAGGAGTGTAGAGTGGAACTGATCAAACGAGACATCGTATGATTGGCTTTGACATGATGAGTGTTTATGTGCTTTTGGTCTCTGATGTGGGAATATGAACTGTAGAAAGTCTTTAAACTTTCTGGGCTTCAGGTGAGCCAGCGGAGTTTCAACGATCCTGGCTTTAATCAGGTTTGCATTGATCAGCCCGCCTCAGAGACAACACTTCATTTCATGCTGTTTGTTCGACACACGAGCCGATCAAAGAGGCTTCAGGCGCAAAAACTTCTTTTTCTTCCATGATTTAATGAACTCCTCCCGAAGAGCCGGCTGATTGATTATTGAAGGCAAACTGCAGACGCAAAAGTGTTTATTCTTCCACAGATAAACCGAAGAGATGAAGGAGCGTTTAGAGAGACGGCAGATAATTCAGGGAATAAAAACGCACAATTCAGAATGACGTTGGACAATTTAGAGAGAGAAAATAGATTAATCTGCAAAGATACTGAAAATAGAATCGAACAACACACAGTTTTAAGGAATATAACACACACAGCCAGGGCGATGATGGAAGTGATGAAAGACGACATCAGAAAATCTAGAGTCAACAATCTGGGGAGAAAACATTTATCTACAGACATGAATTAATGAAGTAAAGACACACAGCCTGGACAGACCGCACAGATGGATATATGTAGAAATACAGAGATGATATATGATCCAGAAAGACAACATATCAGAGCGGAAAAACAAAACAATACAAAGAAACAGGCAGACAAAAGACTATATAAACAGTATTAAAGCAATTTTAAGAAATGATCTGGAGAGTCAACAGTGGCTTAACAAATCAATCCAACAATGTCTGCGTGTGTGTGTGTGTGTGTGTGTGTGTGTGTGTGTGTGTGTGTGTGTGTGTGTGTGTGTGAGAGAGAGAGAGAGAGAGAGAGAGAGAGAGAGAGAGAGAGAGAGAGAAAGAGAGAGAGAGAGAGAGAGAGAGAGATCAGTGGAATGTTCATTTATTTGATGCCACTGGGCCACAGTCTCTCCTCAGAGGGCCTGCAGGTGTCGGAGGGGGCGGAGCTTCAGACTGAAGGTCTCAGGTGTTCTCATCTGTGACCGCCTGCAGCTCCTCTGAGCTCAGGTGTGCAGAGGAAGGGAATCAAGTCCTGCTGCAGGGGCACACAGTCACACACACACACACACACACACACACACACACACACACACACACACACACACACACACACACACACACACACGCTCAGTCTTGTATTTCTATCCTTGTGGGGACCGTCCATTGACTCCCATTCATGTCTAGCCCCTAACCCTGACCCTTACCCTAACCCTAACCCACACCACAACAAAGCCTAACCCTAAAGAAATGTTTTTGCACTTTTACTTTTTTCAGTAACAACAACATGGTCAAGAAAACACTGTTTCTCCTACTTAGGACCGGAAAAAGGTCCCCACAAGGCACGTCGTTCCACGTTTTGCTATCCTTGTGGGGACATTTGGCCCCGACAAGGATAGAAATACAAGAACACACACACACACACACACACACACACACACACACACACACACACACACACACACACACACACACAAGCATCACTACTTTTATGTATAGAAGTGTAGGATCAAATGTAGGACTGGACGATATTAATGTTGTTGCTATTTTCCATTCTTAATATTCATTTTTCATCCTCTTGTTTTTTGCTACTCTTCTATTCACTGTTCACTTGCTGCTGTAATCATTCAAGTTTTCTCTCTTTTGGAGAAATAAAGGAATGTGTCGCCTTATCTTATCTTATTTTATCTTATGAAAGTTTGGTTCTACATAAATCAAACACAACATAGAAAAACACAGGAAAAGAAAATCAAGGTTGCTTATAAAGTGTTGCTTCAGCATGCCTGTGTGTGTGTGTGTGTGTGTGTGTGTGTGTGTGTGTGTGTGTGTGTGTGTGTGTGTGTGTGTGTGTGTGTGTGTGTGTGTGTAGTGGAGCAGACAACAGGCTGATTGTTTCTCCGCCGACCCAAAAAAAGCCCCAGCAGAGATGGATGAAGATGCTCACACCGGAGTCCTGCAGTGAAACTGAGAAAATAGAGTCGGACCTGTGAGACCGCCGCTTCTCTGACCTGCAGCTGCTTCAGCATGTGGACGCTTGAGAGCTGAACCAGCAGGCTTCAGGGACCAGTGAAGCAGACAGAGCATCACTCTCAGCAGCAGCAGCAGCACAAAACAAACCCTGACAATTTGGAGACACAAAAATGCAAGAAAATTAGCCAGTTTGTAAGAATTTCTGCTTGTGATCATAATAAATTTTTTACTTTGCGCTGTCACAGGAGTGCTGTGAAAATGTAGCACAAACCCAATACAGAGCTCACCTGGACTTTGCATGTTGAACGTCTCTCCCTTGAGAGTTACGGTACATGTCTTCTTCTTCCTGTCCGTTAAACATGAATCATTTTTGGCAGGCAGCTTGTTTGCAAACCCGACGATTCACCAAAGGATATACCGAATGCCTGTGAATGGTTCTAGATATTTTGTAAGCTGGAGAGAGGGGAGAACATGGAAACTCCACACAGAAAGGCCCCAGGCCCTGGCCAGTGTTTGAACCCGGGACCTTCTTGCTGTGAGGCAACAGCGTCGTTTCCACCTCAGTTAAAACTATAAAGCAGTAGTGAAAAAGTGTGAAGACGACTCCTCAGGCAACATAAACACAGATGTGACTGTGTGTCCGAAATCACTGCATGGACGGGAGGCCACTGTCTTGGAACACATTTTCTCACCGTATAAAGAGGAAAACAGGTAGAATGAAGGTAGAGAACTGCTGCTGTCTGATCCTCTATCAAAGTATAAAATTGGTCTGTTGAAGCTAAATGTGAAAATCTTTAATAGAATCATGAATTCTTAAAGCAAGATTAGAGGAACTGTCCATCATATTGTCAATTCACTGAATAATAATCAGTGTCACATGTTATATAGTTCTATGAATTTGTTTTGTATCTTTTAGTATTTTTCTTCATCATTATAACATTTTCTCTGCTTTTCTCCAGTCCTCCACAGGATCCTCTCACACTCTGGACCTTTTCTAATGCTCTCATGTTTCAGGATTTTAAGATTAAAAATTGCTCTACAGCTTTTTACTTTTTGGCAACATTGTGCATGCTATCAGTCAACCATGGATGTTTTTCTGTGGTGCTTTTTGTCTACTGTCCCAGATGGATTAATGCAAGTCAAACAACTAAAACCGTGTGACTTATAGCAATGAAACATGGTAACTGTGACTACAGTCTCAGACTTTATATAAAGGCTTGCCTCATAATTCGAATTGAATTAATTTGACAAGCATTTTAAGTGTTAGGCTACATATTCCCGACAGATCTGAACAAGCGTTCATTCTCTGAAATGTGTCTGACTCATGAGGGACGGGTGGCTCAAAGTGGACCGAGCTCGACCGTCGACACTGACGACAGCGGCTTCACACCAAGATCTGAGCAGCAAAGACCCTTCTGAGAGAGGAGAGGTCAACATCTTTTTGGATAAAACAACAAGACAACACCACAACACCGACGTGTATGACACACACACACATGCGCACACACACACACACACACTGACTACTGCACTCTGTCTAATGTAAGGTGACAGCTTTAGAGGTTTGGCATTTTAAAGTCTCCTGGTTCAGCCTGAAGCTGGGAGGGGGTGGAGGGGTCTCTCTCTCTCTCTCTCTCTCTCTCTCTCTCTCTCTCTCACACACACACACACACACACACACACACACACACACATCACCGTGCCACCCGCTGACAGGGGGTGACGGGGTGAAGATGAAGCATTAATCTCCTTTCATGACTCACTCCACGTTTGGGTTCAGTCAGATTCTTCAGACAGGTTGCGGTGTTGCGCTCTGATGCAGCCAATAAGTACATATTGATCAGTGTGTGTGTGTGTGTGTGTGTGTGTGTGTGTGTGTGTGTGTGTGTGTGTGTGTGTGTGTGTGTGTGTGTGTGTGTGTGTGTCTCCTGACAGGGATCAGTTCAATGTGTGCACCTTTTATCTCAGGTCAGGTGTGAAACCTCTTTACTTACACACATGTGTGTTATCTGCTCTGCAGCATGTCATTCTGCTTCTTCAGGAACACACTCAGGTGCTTTCCCCCGAGACACACACACACGCACAAGCTCTCACACACTAACACACACTGCTGCAGGCAGACATAAACACAGATGTGCTGTCAGGAGTTAAAATATGTTTTCAGGGTTAATTGGACTTTATTTCTATTTATGTGGAAATGGTTCACTCCTATGTTTGGGTTACTGTGTGTGTGTGTGTGTGTGTGTGTGTGTGTGTGTGTGTGTGTGTGTGTGTGTGTGCGCACACGTGTGTGAGCCAGTTGTTTCTGCTCTATTTCACAGCTGCAGACTGAAGTGAATCATCTGATGTTTTCCTCTCATCAACTTTTTGAACAACAAAACATCAGATGTGTATTAATGAACGGTGGAGGCCAGACTCGTCAAATATGTGGCACGTGGGCCGAAACTGGCCGGCGAGAGGACTCAACGTGGTCCTAATGAAGTTGTGAGGTGTGGAAATTCCAGTGGCATTCTTGCTCTACCCAAAAACCTGTCTGCAGCTGTAAAATATTCAACCATTAAAATGAAGAAATGGAAATTCATAACAGGGCCAGTTTTAGTTTGTTGTTTTAAATATTCTCTCCATTTTAGCTTAATTAGACACTTAAAATGCTTTAGCTGTATTTTTTTCCTGTTTTTTCTCTTTTAATAGTTTCATTCATGTAAGCGGCTATAGCTGTTTTACTCCTGTTTTTAAGCAATTCTAGATTTAAAAAAAAATATTTTTTCCTGTGTTATTTTTTTCTCCAAAACCTTTAATTGAATTATATTTTTAAACATAGACATACAATTAAAAAAAAAATCATTGTTACAATAAAAGATCACTCCCTCCCCAAACCACAGTCCACAACTGTAACATCAGTATAAACAAGACTTTTTGAAAAGAACTGCAAGAAAAAACACAAAAAAAGAAAAAAAAATATCATATTTTTCCACCTTTAGTATCACTATAAATCAGTTCAGTCAGTCTTACTTTTTTCTTGTGTTTTTGCTGTTCATTTGTTTTAGCCATTTTGGCTGTTTTTATCAAGTCTAGCTGCTTTACATTATTCAGGCAAACAGTTTGCTGTGTGATCCACACACACAAGCTGAGGCTGTATCATGCCGAGAATTGGCCGTGCACATGAGATCTTAGAGGCTGCTGATATTCCTGACAAAGTATTTTGATGACCCATCACTGAAATTTTAAGTACCTTTTTTGAATCTTTTTCTCCTCACTCCCTAGTTTTCCCCGAAGGTTAGCTCAACTGCTGTTGCCTTCTTATCTAACTGTGTTTTTGGCTCAAACTCTGGACGCCTCTGACAACTCTCTCAACTGCAGACTCTAAAGGTGTAATTATGTAACTTACTTGGACTTGTACTTGTGTTCGCGTGGCCATTCGGTGACCGTGGCGACCAGCATCCTGAAGGTGGCTCTGTCCTGGGCCTTGCGGATAAGCTCGGGCAGTGGACGGTCCTCGGAGACTTGTTTCAGCCAGGAAAGCCTCGGACGGCCGCGGGGGCGCTTCCAGTCGTTTTGCGGACGGAGGGTGGCCTCGGCGACGATTGCTTTGGCAGGAATGTCATCTCCAAGGCGAGAGACATGTCCAAAGAGTTGTAGTCTTCTTCTCTTGATGGTGGTCGACAGCGGTACGGGATCACCGGCTCTGGCGTATACAGCCTTGTTTCTGATGTGATGAGACCACCTGAGGCCGAGAATATTGCGAAGGCAGTTGCGGTGAAAAGCGTCTAGCCGTCTTGTTTGTCCATGTTTCACTCCCATAGAGGAAAACGGGGAGTACAACTGAATTTAACAGGCGTATCTTGGTAGCTAATCGGATGTTGCTATGTCGCCATACAGGGTGCAGGCGTCTGAAGGAGCTGTGGGCGAGTTGCAAGCGTCTTATGACCTCTGACTTGGAAGAACAATCGGAAGTGATTTTGGCTCCAAGATAGATAAAATCATCCACTACCTCGACTTGAGCAGCAATTCGAAGTGGTTGTAAGGGGGGTAGGAAGTCGGAGTGGGATTGTACCTTGGCTTTGGCCCAGTTTATAGTGAGTCCGAGAGGTGTCGCTTCTTCTTGAAGGATGACAAGAGCATCAGGGATGGTGTCAATAAGCTCCGCGAACATAACAACGTCGTCTGCATAACAAAGGTCAGTGATGCGGGAATGGCATTCGACTCCAGTGTCTGGGCTGCGTGCTCAGGCGTTGTTTATCCAGTAATCGACTGCTACGTTGAAGAGGTTCGGGGCAGCGACGCATCCTTGACGAACTCTAGATGATGTTGTGAAGGGATCGGGTAGCGATCCATCTGCGCGAATACGACATGTAGTATAAGTATAGAGGTCTCTTAGGATGTTAATGTAATTAACATCTTATGTAATTATGTAATATATTCTAAATTAAATGTTTAAGAGTTTTAAGATAAATTTAAAAACCTGTGAGAGTTAGGATAACCAGGTAGTCTACTATACTATTAAACTTTATAATTTAAAATGAATTTCTTCCATGATTTATTTTAAAATTTCATGAACAGTACTACTAAAGTATGTATATGCCTTTAGATGCATTGTTTTTCAATGGGCGATTAAATCTTTGTAACCTTAAAAAAAACAAAAACAAAACAACGTCTCTTAAAGGTGCATTAAGGAGTTTTTCAACTTTAAAAATACTTATTTTCCACCATAAATATGTTACAAATATTCAATAATTTGTACAATGTGCCCTGACATATTCATTGCAAGTACCGCTAACAGCATTAAATTGTCACTTGAAAGTTGCAGTGCCGGTCGGGCACCAGCATTTTTTTGCTGAGAATTTGAGAGAATGTGACGTAATGCGCGCTCCCGCTGGCCTGATATCCTTAGGTTTCGTTTTCTCCACCAGATGCTTAGCGAGCAACAACTGAGCAGTATGAGGATGGATCTTCCAGAAAATAAGAAAAGACCTGCTTCTAGCACTGCCACAGCTCCAGCACAGACCCCACGCAGGCAAAAGAATCTTACATTTTACTCGAACGCTACTGAAAGAGCGAGGAAGGAGTTCCCCTCTTCCGTGCACGTACATGGATACAAGCCACAGACACGAGCATTTCACTAAGCTGCATTACGCCCAAGGCCTGCCGGGGCCGTTGTTTCGCATAAAACGTGCAAACTCCTTAATGCACCTTTAAAAGGGGGCCCGAGGCGGTTTCACCTCTCACCCACAGACTTGACCCACAGATTTCCCTCCTTGAAAGGTTTCACAGTCATTAACATAACAGGACCAGAGAAACTTTTATCTATGCATATGATTAACACTGCTTTTACAGGGGAGAGCACTCAGCTGTGATGGTAACATACAAAATCAAGTGAATGTGTTAACTGCATAAAGAGTTTAGCACGTCAATTCAAAGGGTAAGGATCTGATCTCACCTGTCTTTACAAATTGTACAGACTCTCTGGATTCTACTGCTGCTTTTCCACTTTATCATCAACTCTACTCACTTTCAAGTGCTGAAAAATAAACTAAAACTCTTTAAGTTAACATGCTGCTTGTGTATGCTGGTAATTTTACAAGTTTTCCCTTGAGGTGCTAACATTTTATTAATCTGTTATTAAACTGCAGCTCTGATTACAGTTTGGTTTTGATCATTACGTGTAGCTTTACTAAAGTATTTTTCACCTTAACAGTCTTATTGCTTTATCTTTAATCCGTAGCTTTATACCTGTAGTTTGATAGTGTTTCTCTGAGAACAGAAGACTGAATTCTATATAAAAACATTTCCATGGAATCACACTGACATCTAGTGGGAGCATGCTTGTTTTTAGACCCGTGGACTTCAACCTGTGGCTCTTTATTCTGTTTGCGTACTACACTGTTTGATTTTCATTTCTTTACATATTCATGCAGTGCAGATCTGCTGAGGTGATTGAATTTTATCTTTTTGTTGAGATTTTAAATCTTAATTTCCTCATGTCACTTTGCATCTTTTTATTTTGTTATTCAAATTTATCTGGTCATTTTTTTTTATTTTGTCACATTATCTGGGTTGGAGTTACCACTTTTTTTTGTCATAATGATCTTCTCTGTAATACTCATGAAGTTATTTCAACCCACTCCTTATTTCTTGAGAAATTTCAGATTAGTGCAGAATTTAAAGCCTGTTATTTACAATCAATCAGTAAAAGCAGAGTTATCTGGAGTGAAGCCACACAATCTCCCTTCACACCTCCTTCGAAAGTAAATGACGAATGTTTGTATACCAACCACCACATATGTTTTAATAACATTTCACACACGAATGAGGGTTGTATTTAAATGAAACTGCCCCCATATATAATGAAAAATAATGAAAACCCTGTTGATGATCCCTCCATTTCAAATCGAATGATTAAACAAGAAAAACTTTACAACACAAGATTTTTGCTTTTTATTTTAAAAAAAAATAAAAAACAAACTTTTTTTTAAAACAAACAATACCATAATAAAATATTCAAAGAACTTAAAACGTAATAAAACTTTGAGTTAAAAGCTTCACACGTCAGTGTAGCAGTCCGATCAGATGAATGATCCCTGAGGCCGCAGACAAACACGCTGCTGGTGACCCAGAGCCAAAGCCCGGGATGTGTTTCCTGCTTGTGTCAGAGTCCAGTCTCCAGCTGCTCCCCTTGTGCCTCTTGTCTTCTACTTGAAGGATCGGTTGTTGCTCATTTCAAGTCATTTGTTCCTCCTGGCGGCGGCCTCTGTGGCTGTGACTGGCTGGAGGTTCCTCCAGGGATCCTGCACCATGGACGGGCTGAAGTACCTCTCCACCGGCGTGTCTGCAGATCCCGCCTGGAAACACAAGAATGTCGGCTGTGATGTCCTGGTAGGGATCACAAAGCTCGAAACCACATTTACAAGGTCCTGCTCTTGATTGTAATACCAGTGATCAGCTCCCCTCATCTTATCTAGAAAATTTCAAGATTTCAGGTCACTTTCCAACTTCGTGTGAATTTACCTTGTAGTTGGGAGTTGAGGGGCTAAAAGAATGTGTCCACCGGTGTCCGTCCCCTCTACGGCGCCTCTGACCTCCGAATCCCCGCGAGCCGCTCCCGAAGCCGGTGGAAGAATCTCCGTAACCCCGGGGGCCGCCCGAGAAGCCCCCCGAGGAGTCTCCGGAGCTCCAGCGTCCGCCTCTGCCCCCGCCCGGGGAGTCTCCGAAGCTCCGGGGACTACCACGAAACCCGGTGGGCGAGTCTCTGAAGCCCCGGTACCCACCCGGAGACCCATTCCTGTATCCTCGACCGGAGCCCAGGGAGAAAGAAGGAGAGCCGGTGGAGTACGGAGAGAATCCCCGCGGGGACCGCTCGTGGTGTCCGTGGTACGGAGGGCGAGCGCCGGGGAAACTCCAACCCGCGGCCGGGGAAGGGTGCCTTCCGGCCGGCTGCATCTCCCCGGGACTCCGCTGAGGTCTCTCTGGAGCTCGGAACATGCCTGGAGAGCGGAAGGCTGAAGCCGAGTAAACAAAACTCGGAGCGACTTACCGCCGCTAGCGGACCGGAAATGGAGAGCAACATCCGGTACTGCTGGCTGACGCAGCGGGACACAGCGCCCCCAGCGGCCGCTTGGGGTATTGCTCCACCTTTCTCCAGACAGCGGTCACAGGATCACTGCGCCTCCTTCTCCAGACGCCTTCCTTCATGTTATAAACACGATTATAAATGAGGATTTACGAAAAAATAAAGCAACACTTCAGTAAGTATTTGTAATTTTGATGTCTTTGTTCATCGACATTTATAATTCTAAATGTTATCCTCATCGTTCTCTTCATGGACCGAACTGCTATCCCTCTTTTTCTTTGACTATATTTTTTAGGTTTATTTATTAATTTTTCCCCTACTCTGTACGTTTTCACCAGCGTATATATTTTTTTTATCAAATTTGACTGATTTTTATACTTTTAACTTCAAAATCATAAAAGCAATCCAATCTCAATCAGGTCTAATAAAGCTCCATTTCATTGACCAAATGTTTTGAAATGCATTGCATGAATGCACAATGCATGGGAAATTTAATGTTATTGCAGTTCTACAGGATATTATGCATTTTAATATTGATAAAATATGTAATATTGATCTAATATGCAACATATAAATTGCACCAAAAGCTCAAACTGACTTGTATTCTAAAATCTTTATTTAATTGAATTTGTGAGAGCTAGTATAGATTTCTTTCACAAGAACAAAATGCACTTCCATAAAAGGAAAGTGCAACCACTGAGGAATGACTCTAAACTGAAACTTAATTGATTTTTGTGCAGATTGCAGAGGAGGAAGTGATGTGACTGCTGTTGGTGAGATTTTGTCTTCCAAAAACCAGTGCACAAACACGTGCACATACACTCTGGTGTGGTGTGACTGAAGGTCAAAGGTCACTAAACGGACTGAACACAGTATGAGACCAGCATGAGGGTAGGAAACTCCTCCATTGTTGTGTCTGCGACTGTCCTGCTACCATTTAACTCTCCCAACATCTTGAAAGAGGCAGTTTTTTTCCTCAGTTGGTCAGAATTTCCACCACAATCAGACCAGGAGCAATTTCCACTGAAATACACAGCATTCTGAGACTGGTAAGAAAAACTCTTTTCATAATATTTCACCTCTATAAAGCTGTCTGCAGTGGTTTTTTTCATCAGACATCAACTCCGACTCAACTACAAAACACACAAAATTTGTTGTAAGTTCAAGCATCAAGTTTTGCATGAAGTCTGGAATTCTATGGAAAAATCATCTGAATTGATTTCTTCCTTGTTGTGTTTTAAGGCTCAATTATTGTATTATGTGCTGTCCAATTAGTGTTGATATGTTGTGACTGTTTTTGTTGTTAGTTTTCTCTGCTTGCTGTGCCTTCAGCCTTTGTTATATATAATAATAATTATTATTATTGTTATCATTCTAATCTTTATTGGTAGGTAGGATTTCATATCAGCCACTTTGGAACATTTTCTTTTCTGTCAGTTTTTATTTCTTGCAATTCTGTATTATATTCTTTTTCTGTGCAAAAAAAAAAAAAAAAAAAAATTGCATAAAATATAAATCATTCATGAATGTGAATGTTGTCTCAGTGTGGAAAAGTTTGAATCTGAAGCTGCACATCTTTGAAGAAAAAAGTTAGACTGGCTGATGTAAGAATCCCAGATAATTCATCACCTGAAAAAAGACATCAATACGGTGGCCCTGAAGGGTCAACACATCAGCAGAAGCATTTGCTCTGTGGATTTTGTGGTTGTGCCTGGGCGGCTGCAGGTGCGTGGCTTTTTCTGTTGTACTGTGTGTTTTGCTGTTGTGTTGTTTTTTGCAGTTGTGTTGTAACTTCCTCATTTGTGTTGTGGTTCTAGAGTTGTGTTGTGGTTTTTGCATTTGGGCTGTAATTTTTGAATTTGTGTTAAACTTTCTTGGCTAATTTACATCAAATTTCGAAATTGTCTTGCACAAAAATGCTGTATGTTCGGTAATGTTCAGCAATTTTCTTTGCTTTAACCCATTATATGCCAGTTTGATTACTTGAAGACATTTTTATTCATTAGCAACATCTCAAAAAATAATTAATTTTATGACTTAAGACGGAGTTAAATGTGAAATTCGATGCTACAAACATTTTTTGATGACAATACAACATAATCTGTGACATATTCAAGACTTATTTGAATTAATCAGTCATTAATGAAGACGGAGAGACTGCAGCTTCACTGTTCTTTTCATGAAAGAAGAACCTCAGACACAATCTGATTGTAAATGTTTTTAAAATGTATCTCCACTTATCAATTTCAAACAAAAAGCAGGAGCGTTATGGTGAACTGACTGTCGATCATTGACAGGAGGCAGCTGTGAATGTGTGAGCGGCTCACAGCCACTTGTAATGAGTCAGTTCGTACTGCAGGGGGCGCTGCTTCGAGAGATTAGAGGAGGGAACGTGATCCGTGGCCCTGATCGATTACCAGGTACACACACAAACACACACGGTTATAAAATAGGTACTCTAGTTTGAAATTGCACCCAAAGGGCGTCATTGAAAGATATTTTCAGACTTTTTCCCCTTAAATCCTTGGTGATTCACTAATGACAGCACGGATTGACACATTTATACCTGATACCAAATATCATTCTTCTTTTTAAATCTATTGGCCTCAGAATTTCTTGGAATTGGCTTAAACTTTCACCAACACGAGACACATCAGGGCCCAGCTTGTCTGTTTAATTCACTTGCAGGGTCTATATTTGCTCAGCTCCACCTAATAACCGGTATTTCACAGTACCATGACCTTCGTAGGCGCAGTGTTACTGTAGTTCATGTTAAGTAAATCTTATTGAAATAATGCTTTTAAAGAAAACATGAAAACACAAAACACCAAGTCAGTTTAAAGGTTCTCTGTATTAAACTGTGTTCAGTTGATGTGTTGAGTGCAGACAGTGGGAGAGGATGTCAAACATCTGATCCCCGCCAGTTGAAAACTCCTTATCAGCTGTGTGTCGATCAGAGCATGTAGCTCTGAGTAAAATCCTCCTGATCCACCGAGCAGTTGAACTAAAGAGGGATAACTCTGCTCGTCCTAATGTCTGAAGGTTAAGCTGCTGGTGTTGCAGCAGCCGCCTTTCTCCTCCTCTTGATGTTTTAGCAGAACATTTTTTTACAGCCAGTCTCACTTTTATCATTCTCATTAATATTAAAGATTCTCCACACGGCGGACGTCATTTGTTGTCTCTCCTCTCTCTGCTGCTGATGTGGATTTCTAATTCTTTCCAAACAGAGGAGAATCTTCTGATAAACTTGTTGATGTGAAGCTTCTTCTCTGGATTGGGCTCATTTTCTGTGTCCATGGAAACACTGTGGGTTTACAGAACAGAAATAGTTGTGAAAAACTTTTCAACTCGCCCAGTTTGGGTAACGTGCGGCGGAATCCTTTGATTCCGTCCACGTCTGATCTGTGTTGCTGGCGTTCCCGCCCGGTCCCCTGTTTACTGCCATGTTGTTTACTGTTTGTGGCGCTCGGGCCCGTTCGCTCCTCTTCCTGCTGTTCCACAACCCCCACTGTGAGCCGCTTCTCACGTGGGAAATGTGGAGCTGTGAGGAAGTTTCGCAAATATTTCGACCCGGTATGCTTATTGTCCTGAAATGACTTGTTGTTGCGAAATGATAAAAAAAAAAAAGAAACAACTGAGCTTAATTAATCTATTAGTGATATTCAGAGCAGGCACAGAAACGTCAATGACTCTCAATATTGGGACCAATTAGTTTTGTGTATTTGTACCTTTGAACCCTCAAACAGCTTGTTGAGGGACTGTGAGAAAGTGACCAGACACAATGTCCCCCCCCCCCCTCTCTCTCTCTCTCTCTCTCTCTCTCTCTCTCTAATTAAACGTGATCACAGTGACATTGTTCTGAGCATCAAGCAGCTTTTTCAACAAAACCCAGCGACCTGAATCTTCCACACACGTGCAGACGGTGCGTAAACGCGCCTTCTTCTTCGTTGGTGTCTCTTGCGTTTCCGTGACCCTCTGCGTGCGTTCAGTGGAGCGCCGTGCTCCGCCCCATCCGACGGCCGATTAAAGGAGCGTCCTGTACGATCCGAGGACGTTTGCTGCTCCCTCTCCTCCTCCTGACGATCGTGAGTCATCTGTCACTCTGCCGTGTGGGCGTCCGAACAAACTGACTCGCTGCTGAAGCCAAAATAAAGTGAGAAAAAACATTCTCACCATCTGAATGAAAACACAGAGCGGAGTCAAAAATAAATCAATAAAGCGATGAATGAGTGAGAGACCCGGACCTCAGCGACCGTTCCTCGGACCTCTGCAACAAGTCCGAGGACTTCTGAAGCTGTGCCCTAGCTCTCCTCAAATAACCCGTAAAATATCTGCAGCAGGATTTAGAGTTCTTCCATCTTTGTGTCTGGTCCTTTGCAGATGTACAGCTAATGATCAGACCTTCAGTTATTCTCAGTCCAACACAACTGGTCCTCACAGCTTTAGTTAAAAAGAGCGCTGTGACGTCCACAACTAGTCCTCAGACCAGGACGCTCGGTTCTGCTGCCTCACAGCTTCTGTTGAGAAGTTTAAAATCACTGCTTGGACATCTTCACTTCATGCCTCTGTATCTCACCCCTCATCAAATTTCCCGTTTCCTTTAATCCTCAGACTGTTGCAGTGTTTTCTACAACTAGTTTAAAACTAATCTTTAAGTAATCCAGGAGCTTTGCTCATCCTCAGGACATGGCAGGCTGCCATCTTTAATTTATACTCTCCATCCTTTTATACAGTTCCTCATTTATGATCTGGGTGAGTAGAAAGTGCAGATCTTATGGAAGAAATGATCCTTTCTCATTTCTCCATCAACTCCACCACCAATTCTCAAATCTCTAAACCTTCTCTATGTGGTACTCAGTTAGATCCTTTATGCCCGCAGTTCATTTATAAGTATTATCTTTTCTTCTTTTTGGGAAAATGAGCTTTTTTTCAACGTTTCTGACGTGTTTGACATAAATGTCCATTTGACACAATTTAATCTGTGACTTTGTCATAACAGTTCAGCTGGATTCATTCTACCTTTAGTGTATAGGAGAAGAAAATACTTCAAATCTATTTGTAGGACTCGAGTTTGAAGCAGTAGTCTTTCGTCCCTTGAATTGTGTATCCTGTCGATCTCTGTGGAGTTCTTAGAGTTCTGGGTCTTCATGTCACCAACTGAGGCCTTTCTTCTTCTCTGAGAGCAGCGCTTCGTTCACTTGGTGTCAATTTGACAATATGGGAGCAGAGAATCTTCGTCCTCTTGTTTTGAGGAAACAGAGAGCTGTTTCCAGGTGAAGCCAGAGTTGTAATTCCTTCATGAGCAGCTTTCCTTCGAAGGTGACCGGGGGGGGGCGCATCGGGATCAGATTCCTGATCAGATCCCCGGAACACCTCAACTTTTGCAAGATCTTGTGTTTTCAAGTGTTACTGAAAAGCCTGAAACTGAAAGCCTCATCTTCCTCTTGGAGCAAAGCCAGTTCACTTTGCAGAACTCACACTGACAATTAAAGCATGAAAGTTGATCTGGTGTATTTTTCGTGTAACGGATCGCAGCCTAAGCTCTCCGAAGGCACTTTGTGTAGTGCGGTGAGAAATCCAGAGAATGACTGTTTTGGCTGGAGGAGCAGCAGGTAGGCGAGAGAAACAGACGAGCACACGGAGTTAAGGTGATCTGATGTTCCAACTCGAAAACGATGAATTCTATTAAACACATCTCCTGCTAATCATCCTGAAGAATGACACCACGATCGCAGTGATTTATTCCTCCCAGCTGCCTCGCTTTAAAGAAACTTGGATCTAATTAAAGAATGTGATCTCATCCGTTCCGTCTAAATAAAATTAGATAAGACTAATCAAGATGTGCGTTTTCTAGTCACAGATGAGTCCGCGGTGTCCTGACGACTGAACCCTGGTCAGATTTAGCGGCGGCAGCGGCAGAGTGTGAGTGAAGCTGTGGGGGTGAACGTCTTTGAATAGCTGCAGTGAGTCTGTGCTCGGTGATGGAGTAGCAGTTTGTAGTGGAGGTGGTGTCGAGGTTATCAGGCCTTCCCTCAGCTAACAGCACTGACGTGTCCCGCAGCCTGCCCACACACAAAAAATAGATCCCTCGGCTTGACTCACACGACGATCCTCCACCTCTCATCACGTTTCTCTGGACGCCTTCCCTCCCCGCAGTACGTCTGCACGTTTGCACCATCACTGCCTTCGTCAGGCTGTCTCATTAAAAGCGGCTAACCTGTAAAAATACACCAGAGACGCGGCTCTCCCCCCACTGACCGTCCTCCTGATGCCAGGAGGAGCCGAAAACACACTTTAACGAAATCTGACACGTCCTGAACCATGCAAAGCTGACTCCTCCGTGTCTCGGACGTCTTCTGACTAAGCGGTTTGTCACATAGCGTAAGGTAAACTTTCCAAACATGTATTGATAAAGTTGATAATCAAATTGGATCAAGCCCCTCAGTGTGCTGGGCTAAACACCCATGGTGTTAATTCAGTACCTTTTTGGAGTGGAACAAAGAAAACAACTTTTCCTTAAAATAAAGCGCTTTAATATTAGACCAGCTTTTATTTAAATGACACATTTTCAGGTTTGAATGTTCCTCCATCCGTTCCTCTGTATGACCATTAGTCTGTCATTTGTCTGATTGTCACCGGCATGAACAAGAAAGATTCTCTAAGATTAATCAGGACAAGAGATAAAAAAAGGCATAAAAGTATCGAATCTGGGGGATGTATTTGATGAGATTTTACAAAGAAATATTAAAAACCAAATAACCAACCCTGAAGTTCAGAATGTAGCAGCAATGTGCCAAAGAGTTGTTTACTAATCACCTGTGAACATTAACAGAAGCAGAAAAAAACAAAAGAAGAAATACTTAGTGAGGATTTTTCCTTTCCACATCTCGAAATTCTAAATTCAAATGTCGTCTTTTCTTTGGGAAAACTGGGCTGTATAATCTTTTATATTTCAGATTTATAGCCAGATTTATTGAAACGCTGTGTGCTGGCACAGACAGGAGGGGGCTACATTCAAAAAGGCAAATTCAACACAGTCCTATTTTCTGTAAGGCAAGAATGTGAACCACTGTAACTTTAAACAGCCCTCCTTTGTTGTTTCAGGCAAAAGGAAGACATGCGGGGAGTAATTTGACAAAAAACACTTTTGTCCATGCTGTGTGGTCGACCTCGGTGGTGAGGTTCACTTCTCCTGGTGTTTCCTGCTGTGTGTTTCCAGCACAGCATGCAGTGCCTGTTGGCAGCCCGGGCATTGCATGCTATTCACCAGTGCGCTGTAATCTGCTGCGTAATTGGACAATGTAACTCTGATTGAGTCTTAGAAATGTGCATCAGTACGTCGTGTGATGTGTTTGGCCCTACAACAGAGAAAGGGTTTTACACAACATATAGCTAGAACCAAAAATAACTTTAACAGATGCTGTGTTTCTGCTGTGTTTCAATGATTTAACAGAAAAAGAGAAGAAGAAGAAAAGCCATTTCAACCTATGCAATCTTTTTTTTTTCTTTTTTTTTTTTTTTTTACAAAGGCATTCTGTGTTCACAAGGCATCAAAACTGTGATGCACCCTGGTGGACTTGAGAAGGTTGTTTAGAGTGAAACAATTTTACTTTTTATCTGTCTAGCTTCCAAGCTAAATGACGCACCCTGCTGCTCATCATGCAGGAAAAGGTTTGAAATGAAATAGTTCAAGTCAGTCAAAGTCAGAAAAACATTTGAAACTGCAGAGAACAGAAGTGCTTTTGACTTTGCACGTGTCCCTTTCACCTGCAGTGCATCATGTCAGTGACAGTCTAAACCTGGCAGATGCTGATTTTTCTATCACTTCCAATCCTATGTGTCAGTTTCAGTGTTGATTCTCATGAAAGATCACATTTATTTCAAACAAACATTTGTGTCTCCATTGATCTTCTGCAGCTGGAGCAGATCCAAGCTGACTATGGGTGAAGGCAGGGGACACACTGGACCTATTGCTGCTCCAACACAGGGCAAACACAGAGAGGCAAACACACACACGGTCACACCCACAAAGTAGTCATTATTTAACCCGAAACACATCTTTTTGGATTATTGGGAGAAGTGCAAGGAGAAAACCTATTCATGCAGAGGGAAAACATTTAAACTCCAGTCAGAGTCAACTAGGCTCAAACCTGACTCAAGTCGTCTCAAACCAGACCCGACCACACTTAACCAGACCAATCCAGACTCAAACCAGACTCAACCAGACCTGATCACACTTAACCAGACCCATCCAAGACCTAACTAGACCCAGCCAGACTCAACAAGACCTAACCAGACTCAACCAGACTCAACCAGACCCCAACCAGACTCAACCAGACTCAACCAGACACAACCACACTTAACCAGATTCATACCAGACCTAACAAGACCCAACAAGATTCATACCAGACCAAACCAGACTCAAACCAGACCCCAACCACACTTAACCAGACTCAACCAGACCTAACCAGACTCAAACTAGGCCCAACCACACTTAACCAGACCCAACCAGACTCAAATCAGACCCAACAAGAGTCAGTCAGTTCCAGCTAGACCCAACCAGACTCAACCAGTCTCAACCAGACTAGAGCAAACTACTACATCATCATGTTTGTTTTTCCATCAAAGATAACTGTTGTTATGCAATTTAACTTGTGATCTCTGCCAGTGGACTGCAGAGCTACAGAGCCTTTTCGGTTGACGAAGGCAGACGGTAACACAGTCGTGTCAGGAGCTTCTTTAGCTATGAAAACAGAATTCATTCTGTGTGTGATAGGGCTCTAGGGATGCTTTGGCAACACTGCAAACCTCCTTAAGCATCTAAGGTTGAATCACCCTGCAGTTTTCAGTGAGATTAGAGAGAGCTGGTGTTCCTTTCATGAGTCTTTTTGTGGTGGTAGAGAACATCCAAGTACATACTGTGAGGCATGGTACAGTGAAGACGTCTATTCCTGAATTGGAGACAGTGACATACTCTGTTCACGTGAGTAGTATTTTAACATTAAAAAAAAAAAAAAGATTCGTGCATGATCATGTGAAAATAAAGTTGCATATTTCTAGATGAGAAGAAATAAAAACCAGATCAAGAAATAAAGTTTATCCACACTTAGTACGTCAAATATAAAAGACGATAGTGGCAGCTTATGTTTTTTAAAGACCTTTATATGGGCCTCCAAGTTTAATTCTTGGTACCCCAAGAACAAATATGCATTCAATCAGTTGGATCTATGCAGACGTTCAGGAGAACAAGTAGTTAGTGCAACCCAGCCTTGTCGAGTTACTCCGTCCATTAGTTAAACCTTTCAAATCTGTCCTGTTGCTGTAGTAAAAACAGTCACTCGGTGAAATCACACAAACTGAACCATTTAAACCATTACAGTGGCTCTAAACTGAATGAAACCATCACAGTTACTGTAAACTTATGTTGCACTCAAGAACATCTCATCCAATGCTGAGTCCAAACCAAAACCAGAGCATCCCAAGTCAACTGTAAATTGAACTGATGAATCAATCGTATCAATCATAATATTGCTTAAAGGAATACTCCGAAGATTTTGGACCCACGCCCTATCCCGATCATTTACAAAGTGAGATAAGCTCATAAAAACCTTTTTTTGTGTCCGTTTGTCCAGTGCCTGGCTAACAGCTGTTAGCATCGTAGTTAGCTTAGCTCAACTACGGCAGGTGAAGAGGAGACAGAGTTAGACTGAGAAAGTGGACAAAATCCTCCTTCCAGTGGTCCAGGGGACGGCGTATTAGCACGTGAAGTAAATTCGAATGGTTATAAAACATTTTAAAAGACGTGTTTTCTTTTTCAGTCCGTTAAAATAATGTTTTGATCCACACAGACCTGCGCATGGGCAGTGCTCCGCGGAAGGATATACCGGCGCACAGCAGTAGAAGCATAGACTCAGCCGCTGTGCACCGGTATATCCTTCCGCAGCGCACTATGCTTGTGCAGACCTGTGTGTATCAAAACGCTATTTTAAGGGATTGAAAAGAAAACACGTCTTTTAAAATGTTTTATAACCATTCGGATTTACTTCACGTGCTAATACGCCGTCCCCGGGACCACTGGAAGGAGGATTTTGTCCACTTTCTCAGTCTGGCTCTGTCTCCTCTTCACCTGCCGTAGTTGAGCTAAGCTAACTACGATGCTAACAGCTGTTAGCTAGGCACTGGACGAACGGACACAAAAAAGGTATTTATGAGCTTATCTCACTTTGTAAATAATAGGGATAGGGCGTGGGTCCAAAATCTTCAGCGTATTCTTTTAAGATCACCTAGTAAGGCACTGACACTAGTACAGATCGTCTAACTGCACTGGTGACTGTGACAATTACTGTAATTTAACAAATTTTCATTCTGTAGTGACTATAAAATGGGCCTGTAAATGAGTGCAGTGACTTCAGTTAAATCAGTAAAACCTGGAGCAGTGACTTCAGCGGTGCCAACCGAACCAATTCAGTGATTCTTGTTGAATCAGTAGAACAAATGCTGTGATTGTCTTTTTCTGGAAAGCAAAGCAGGATAAAACTTTATTGAATGGGTGAAACTAGTGCAGTGACTCCACTGACCATTGGCACTTGGGCAGTAGTTTTGGTTGAACCAGTAAAAATTGGTGCAACAACTGGCGTGGTACCAGTAAAACCAGTGTGCAGATTTTTATTCAAACAGTGAATCCAACTCCAGGGTTCGTTTGCTCAGAAAACTGTCAATGAGACAGAGCAGTGAAATGACTGAAATCGAACCCGTGAAGCCATTAAATTTCTTCTGCCTCGACATGGAAAGCCAGCGGGAGTGGCTGCAGGTAAACCAGGTAAACCGGAGCTTTACTGGTTGACCAGCAGCATGTGCAGAGTCAACATTGCATCGCTTCAGCGTTGGCGTGCCTGCTGCTGCGGTGGATGGACTCGGACTGTTTGTTCAGTGCCCCCTCTCCCTGACTGATTTGATCTCTGAACAAACTGATCTGTTATCAGGTCAGACCTGTAATGAACTCCAATCTGAACGGTGGGGACTTCACCTACGTTTAGACATCGGCTCTGTAAACTCACGTGGTATTAATGAAAAACAATCTTTACCATCATGACGATAATGTTGACAAGACGATGTGAGAAAGATAGTTGGTGAAAGCACCTCGCAAGGCCAACGGTGTTTTGGTTGGTAATGTGACTGAGTGTGAAGGCGGCATCTAAGAGGAGACGAGTGTCTCGTCGGTCAGGAGGAGAGAGGTCATCTTCTCTTTACTGTCAATCGTGTGACAGTCAGAAAATAAAGACTTTGAATCCCAAATTGTGAAGAATATCAGTTTCTTCAGCTGTAGTCAAGAGTATGATTCAATGATTCAGAGAATTTAGTCAAATCTACTTATGATCATGCCTCAGAGCTCTGAAGCAGTAAAATAGTACATGACTGTAGTGCAAGTTCTCCAGCCTCCATAAATACAAGTTAAAGCTTAAACCGGCATCTTGTGTTTGCAGTGCTTTAGACACAGGCATGTGATTATTTTAAATTATAATGAACTAATTACAAAAATTAACACGACAAACCTGAAATCATTACCCATGCTGTACTTTGAAACCATGAAATCAGATAGATGGCATCACAGTATGGAGAAAAGCTCAGCTGATATGAATAATCACTCTTCCTCATTTGTTTTGTCCACAAAAGATTTTTGTTGCAACATAATTTTCCCACATGTTTTGAAAATTTAGCAAAAACTAACCTGCAGCAGAGAAACATTAAAATACTACAAATATCGATTCAAATTTTTAACAAATGATCAGACATTGAATGTTTGCTTTCCTTGTTTTGCCTTTATTGCATAATGTTGCAGACTTTGACAATCGGCGCATCTGCCTCGTCTGCCTCGGCCTTCTTATTGGGTAATCAAAAAGCTCAGCATCTCTTTGGACCCCAGCTTCAGTCAACGCCCTGACGGCGTTTGGTTGGTAGAGGTGAGGCATCAGCTGTCTGCTCAGGTTCTCTGGAGCCACTGATGGCCTGGTTCCAAAGCTCAAACACACCAGTGACGCAACCAACCAACCAAACAAACAACAAAAAAAGAGTGTAGAAAATGACGATAGAAGGAGTGGTTGGGAATCATTTGGCGGCTTGGAGCTGGAGCTCATCCCAGCTGATAAAAGGCATGGTGGACGTGTTGCCTCTGTGTCGCAGGGCAAACACCAGGAGACACAGTCTTTCAACACACCCATGGGTAACTGAGAGTCACGTATTCATGTCAAGTAAATGTTTTTGGATTGTGAGAGGAATACCCAGAGAATACCTGTGAAGGCGCAGGAACAGCATCGAGCTCCACACAGAAAGACTGGGACCTAGGATATTCCCACAATGAGAAAAGAGTGCTAACCACTAGTACAAATTCATTTTATCAAGGAAATGTGTTATTTTTCCTTTCCACAGATGAATAAATATAATTTTTCTTCATATCTTTTGAAAGACTGTGCCGTTAGAAGACGCACGGCCTTAATTTAACATATCTCAGGTCAAGTAGCATCTACAGTAAAGTCGAGTCAAAGTTCATTATAAAGTGCATTTTAAAACAAAGCTTGTTAACCAAGAAAAAATGTTAAATAGTTTTGCAGCTCTTCACTACAGGCATTGTTACAGACGATGACTTCCACAGACCTCCACAAGTTTTCTGGAATGCCATAACGCCCATTCCTGGACGTTTTAGGGCTCTCCCAGCTGCATCACAGCTGATTGCAATGAGAGCTCGTTAAGTCAACAAATTGAGGCGTCCTGAATTAGAGAAACGTCTAGATCATGTAAGACACTAAGACACTGACCCTTAAGGAATGCAGTTTGACACCTGTGTCTTATAGTGGATTATTCTCTGTGTGTGGTTTCATTACAAAAACAACCAACAGCACCAACTCATGGCCTGAAATTCTAACTACAGTTTTCAATGTTCCTGCCATTTCTCTGTAAAACAGGCATCACTTTCTAAACAGGAAACTTTCTGAACTAAAAATATAAAAATGATGTGTCTCCACTCTAAACATTGTAACAAGGCTTAAGTCAAGCTTGCCTTTTGTTAGAAACCATTGCTGTGGTGCACAGTGGTAAAGCGAGCCTGTTGACTCGTAGTAAGAAGGTTTCTCAGATCAAACTTCCTGGTCGACAGAGACTTCTGAACTAGTATTTCTCCAGGTGATCTGCCTTTATCTTACCTTATGTTTTGAATCTGAATCATGCTGGGACTGATGCTTGAAGGTGGGTTGTCCGCCAGTCAGAAGGTATAGGTGTAACGCCGTCACATCTTGACAATGTACCTAAGAGTCCTTAGGCCAGACAGTAAATCCTAAGAACACCGACTTCCAATGTGTTGTGGAATTTTTGGTGATCCAGAGCCAAAGATCAGGAGACAAAGCTTTGACGCTGCACAAGGAGGTTTTATTTTAGGATCAAGGGTTGCAGACAAGTCAGCTGCACAGAACTCCAACCTCCTCTGCATGGCTTTGGTCAGTCCAGTTTATATAGGTGGTATAGGTCATCAGAATCACATCTTTTTGTTATTCAGATGAAAGTTCTTGAGTCCTCTCAAGTCCAGTTAATGCAGTGTGTCCTTCACAGTGTCCCAGAAAACTTGAAGTCAAAATATTCTATATCACAATGGAGTGTGTTAACTAAGACTCATGGTGCTTCGACAAATAGTCTATTCAAGGTGGACCTGCTTCGGGCTAACATAGGATGGACATCTGCCAATATGCAAACTGTTTGGATGAATGGACCCTGTGAACTGAAGGACTCTCTGGCTTCTTACCTGTGCAGAATTATGAATTTAAAATCTGTGGTGTGTGGAGATGCATTTGTGCTTTCTCTTCTCTTCTTCTTTTGATCAACATTTGCAGGACTTTAAAGCAACATCGACTGTGATTCAGAGGATTTCTGATCAGGGAAAGTGTTATTCTGCACATACATGACTGTGTAATAAGATAATACTGATACCTCAGTCAGCATGAAGAAATGATTTCAGAAAATACAATGTTGTTTTATTTGTGCTTGGTATATTAAAAAAAACACCTAACATATTGGGAGCTACAGGTGATGTGGTGGGTAAGACTCACTCCATGTCAAAAAAAAAAAAAAAAACAAACCCTGGAATCGATCAAAGCCTTTCTGTGTTGGGTTTTCATGTTGCATAGGCTCTCTCCTACACATCTGAATTGCATGTTCTTCCTGTGATGGAGCAGTTACCTTGCTTTAAACCCAGTGTGAGCAGGCAGAGAGCAGCTGCCCCTCACAGCCCTGGATCAGCGCTGATGTGATCCAAAGTTCACCAACATGCACCAGTTTGAAGATGATCTCACTGGGTGAATGCACTTGAACCGATCTCAGGTCCTGATCATCACGTTTGTGATTCCATCATTATGTTTCTTTTCAAGCCCGAAGCTCCGAGGTCAGTCCTGACAGGAGTCCTATGTCTTATTGTGTTTCTCACTGTTTTCTGTGCGCTGGTACCCACAGTTCTTTGTGTTTGCTTCAGCAGTTGTCTTTGTGTTTCTTAAATCAACTTGTCAACTCAGCAGTGAGTTTGTAGGTCAGCGAACAAACAAGGGCAACCGAGTGCCAACTGGCTCTGCCTGCCCCGCTTCTCCTCGGCTAGCCAAGGTTTAACTTCACCGATCTTCAGCTGCCACCCGCTAGCGCTTGCGCAGCCAATGAGACGGCGGAGTGGGACGCGGCAAGGAAGTGCAGGAGCCGCTCAGTCTGCCAGCCATCTCTCCGGTTTTTTACCTGCAAACAAAGGACAGAGTGTCGGGTTTCCTGCATCTCTCCGGCCGCCTTTGTGGAAGTGTGAATGCAGCTCGGACTGATCCTGATCTCCGCTAACAAAATCCCCTAAATGGGAGACAAGCTGCTTTTCTCAAACACACTATCAGCACAGAAGATTAAAGCCACTGATAATGCCAAAATACAAAGTGAACAACAGGTATCGTGTTATCTCTGACTGCAAAGCAGCTCAGATATGGCAAAACACGAATGTCAAAGTATTTTTGCCAGAAATCAGTTGATAAGGACACGATCTGCTCCAAGTTCTGAGTTTGACTTGAACTTTTATTGGTTTAAATTAAGCAGATTCCAGGCAAAGGGAAAGTTTTGTCACAAATCTGAGAGGAAACTTAAAACATAAAGTGCCTTTACATGCCAAGGGGGAAAATATTCTTAGGAAGGATTCTTTTCTCTTGGGTCTCTTTACAAAGAGACTCTAACAAGCCCACACATGTGAGTGTGTTTATCTTTGGATTGGGTTATGCGGCCCTCGTTGTCGGCCCTTTGATGGACTTTTGACCTGGCCACTGTCAGCTGAGGGTCACTCCAGCTCCTGTAGCTCTCACTAGGATGATGCTGGGACAGTAGAGGGATGGCTGGGTGAACCCACAGAACGTGAAAAAGCAATAGATCTATGTTGCATTTACCCGGATTTCTTTTGGCAAATAGTGTGTTTTGCAAAACCTGAAGCCAGGTATTGCTTCCTTGGAACACTGACCTCTCCAGGGGGTCTCAAACTATTCCACAGACATCTTTGAATATGTCAGTAAGTGGTGTGTGATTGCACACATGGTCAAAAACCCTCTGACTGTGGAAAACATGCCGTGGTTTTAGGCAGGCTTGTTAAAATAATGCTATCAATATTGAGATTTTTGGCACAGATGATGATGAGTTCTCTGAAGTTCAACGCTGACCCTGGTGCAGCTGGCGAGGCGGGCTGTCTTCTGATCCGTAGGTTGATGGTTTCACGATCCATCTCACCCTGTCCATGTGTCTAAGTGTCCTTGGGCAAACACACCGAACCTAAATTCCTCCCACAATGTTATGAGAGGCCCTCGCATGGCAGCCGTCATCATGAGTGTGTGGGTGTGTGTGAATGTGACTGGTTATTTAAAATGTGTTGGGACTGCTGAAGTGATAAAATGCACTCTATAAGTAAAGTCCATTCAACGTTTTCTCTTCAAGCTTTTAATGAACTGTAAGATGATAAGCTTGAGAAGCACTTTGAGTTATAATCCATTTGAAATCTGATTTTATGCACCGCTATTCATATTTATCTGACGTGCCTACGTTCACTTCCACAGTAAGTAGAGAGCAAACTCCACACAGAAAAGATCCCCAGCGTGGAATCGAAGCAGCCTTTAATGACATCTTGGACAAAGCTGTATAAGTTTAAGTAATGAGTTTCACACTGCATGAATCAGAGTTGGCTACTCCACTTGGCCACAGTGGTGGGATGATTAGCGCTTTTGCTTTATGGTGAGAAAGTCCCCTGTTTATAAGTAGGTAAGTGTTGTGGAGCATTCTGCGTGGGATTTGCATGTTCTCTCTGTGCATGAGTTTTCTATGGATATTCATGTTTTCTCCATTTTTCTGAACTCATTCATAACTGATCATTGGTTCAGGATTTCAAGAAACTTTTCAAAATTTGTATCAAAGGAAAATTAACATTTGTTTGACTGAACAACTGTGGAAATGGAATTTGAATGATTGACATGAACATGAATGGTATTGGGCAGTTTGCTTCCAGAAAACATTCTCTTTCTTTGATAATTGGTACCAAGACAGAAATAAGAGTCAAGAAGTTGACTGGAATTTTTTTTTTTAATGATGAATCCAAACAAAAACTAATTAAAAAAAAAAAAAGAGAAAAAAAAAAGCAAAATGTTGCAAATAAGTTAAAGACACTTTTCCCCTTTAAAAAAGGTGATGACAAACATTTTACCAGGCAAATAACTTAACATCAGCCATGGCGAAGACAATGAAGCCAACTTGGCTTCTCAGTGTCATCTTTGGCGTTCGGCTGAATATCAACAGCTCAAAAACTGAGGCTGAAACTAAACTTGCAAGAATCCTGTTAAATGTGCAAATATCTGCAATCATTATATTCAGTAATAATCACAATTTTTATATTAACAATCATGACAATGACAATACTATTAATACGGACATTTGGCTCCAGCAGCTGGATGAACACATTTGTTTCAACAAAGACTTCATCATAATTTAAGCCTTCAGTGGGACACGTTTGTGTGCTGACTCACATTTTCTCGAGCAAAAAAAAAAAAAAGGAAAAAAAAAAAGAGAAAAGACTGTGACTAAGCACACGTGGCATAACAAATGAAAATGGATGAAGTTGGAATGTCTTGCATAGTTGTCTCAGCTCATTCCAATGTGGAAAAGAGTCTCCTTCAATAAAAAATAAACAAAAAACAAAATCCTCGTCCCTAAACACGAGGCTTGGACCTTATCTTATACCTGCTGTAAAGCAGCACCAAGTGGAATACAGGTTTCTTTTCCAGTTTCAAACCAATGCAGTTGTCATGTCGTCTCTCTGTTCTGTGCTGTTTTGGTCATTAATGGTCCCATATTGTACATCTAAACAATTTCACAGAGATGTCAGAGATCCAGCAACAAGTGTATTTCCCCAAAAACCAGCCTTGGTCCTGAATTTCAGCCCATCTAACAGTCCCTGTCGTGAGCTCTGCTGAGAACAGGCTGCTTCTGGGTCTGGACCTTTAAGTGCTCATGAGCTGTGTCAGTCCACTCCTACTTGTTCAATGCAGTTACCAACAGAGCAACTGCCTTGTTTTGCTTGTACCTTTGTCATGTGGTTATTTCCCTGGATGACACCATGGAGGGAAAGTCTCTGATTTCCCTGCTTGAGCACTACAAAGGTGGAGCAAGCAAGGAAGATGACAGAGTTTCTTCAATCTGGGGCCTCATACCCAAGCTATGGTGACACTTAATCCTGTCAGAAAACCATTGTAAAGTGAATTTTGCGCAATATGGGACCGTTAATGTCCATTTACATGGCCATGGATTTGTTAGTCTTCAATCCCAATGTGGTCATTAGCGTTTGCAACCACTTCTATGTTGCTAAATGACGAACTGAACCCAAGTCTGAAGTCAGTGGTGCAGTGTCTGCTTGTTAGTTTTAGGGTGCGGAAGGCACAGAACTGCAGATATGTGCAGTGAGAGCTTCAATACGACAAGTCAGAACAACCCTGGCATGGAGTACAGGATGAGTCAACATTTTCCAGTGGATGATATTGCACGCTTTCCTCCAGCTCCAGTCATCTGCTGTCTCACAGTCACAGTTCATTCGTCTCCCAGAAGATGTGCTCGATCCTGAGCTCCTCATGCACTTGATGGTTGTCGTGACAAATGTCAATGTTTTTCCAAAGTGTTGGCTGTGAGAAAACAGTAAGCCTGCCATGAAAGTCATTCACCTAATAGTTGGCATCTTGTCATCTGATGAGAAGGTCCTTTAAGAAAAGGAAATTAGTTTCTCTTGTAGAAAACTGTCTTGTCTATTGCTCGGCAGCCCTTTCACGTGATAGCGATGTGCCACGGTGCGAGTGCAGCTTGCTCATAAAGGGAATGAAATACGACACTCTTATCGGTTTGTCTAACGTCGTGCCTCAAACAGGCGTATCATCGATAAAGACTGATTACAATCCCTCCCACTTTTTCAATCTCAAGTCACTTTTCATGCTCAGTGTGTCTGCTGTTAAGATAATGGACTTGGACCTGAGCTTCAGTTCGTGCGCTTTAAATAGTTAAAATAAGGCCCTTTGTCTTCACTGGGAAGGAGCTGATCAGAATGTCCTGCAGGGGGCAGGCTGTCAGAGGAGGCTTCGTGTTCGTGTGGGGAGCGCACGTGCTTACGAGCAGCCGCACTCCTCCACGATCATGTTCTGGATGTCCTTCTTGATGATCTTCTGCTCCTCGTTGTAGTAGAGCATCGACATGGCCCTCAGCCTCGTGGGCACGCAGCACGACTTGATGTTCTGAAACGGACTGTAGCCTCTCATGCGGTAGTGGTTGATGACCGTCGAGTGGAACGACAGGGACGAGCTGCCGAGGCTCGCCATGTGGTTGGGGCAGTCGCCCTCGCAGTAGTTGGCGTGGTAGCCGGACGGAGCGATAATCCAGTCGCTCCAGCCGATGTCCTTGAAGTTGACGTAAAACTGTCGTTTGCAGCAGATGCGGATCTTCCCGTCGCACTCCAGGCCCCGCTTGACCCGCCGCTGCAGCGGCTCCTCTCGAGCTCGCAGCATCACCATGAGGAACGGCCGGTGAGACTGGTCTCTCTCGGTGGCCCGTTTGCCTTCGGGAGGCGACAGGACGGGAAAGGCGCCGGCCTCGGCGCACAGCGGACAGGAAACCCGCAGGCTCAGCGAGCTGCTGCCCTCATCCAGCAGCGCCTGGACGCTGTGCGGGACGGCGAGGGTGTGCCAGCCGCTGCGACGGACGTCCACCAGCTTCTCGGACACGCACTCCTCGTCCTCGCCTTCGCGAGGCTGCAGGAGCCGCAGCATCACTTTGCCCTTCGATCGGTTCACCTTTGATAGCTTCAGGAAGATCCAGACGCTGGCCTGATCCACCACGGCGGAGCCTTCGTCGTCCTTAGAAATGTCAAAGGTCACCATGTTTGGAGAATCTCCTGCAGAGCAAACACAGAACTTACGTTAATGACGTAAACAACAACAGATAATGCCTGAAACACTCCGGATCTTTTGCATCTAGGTCCATAGTTTTCACCTAAATGAGGCCTGAAACGGCAACCATTTAATTTAAGTTTTCTTTTTTGATGCACTTCCTGTTTTAGTATCTATTTGGACCAATGCACAGGTCAGTTCAGCATTTTTACTATGGAACAACTGATTTTGCACTAATATGTATAAATATAATCTTCATGAATTCAGATAAGAAGAATTAATTTGGATTGAAGCGCTTGTTTCTCCAAACCCTCCGATATGTATTTTTTTGAAATTTCAATTAAGTTTAAAGCGACATCCTAACTCAACATGTCAGTTTCAGTACATGACATGAAGCTCTTCAAGGATTTGGATGTCATTTCTTTCTGTACCCTGATTTTTAAAAAGCATGAACTCTTGACCATAAATCTCTGCAAAGGTGTTTTTGATACCATCGGTCATTTAGCTGCATGTGTCATGAAGCATGACAAAACATGATGTTTGTGGAGGAGCCTTGATCCTGCCGGCTTTCCTTTCAAATCATCAACAATGATTAGCAACATGCAACATAACAAAAAAGCTGTGACCATGCCGACCCCCCCACCACCACCTCGCTGCCCCTTCCTGGTTTTGTCTTCCTGTCACTTCAATGAATGAACAAAGTAAATGTCCTCAGCGGTGCGGGCATGAATGGAGCTCCTGCCTCTAAATATACTCAATTTGAGCAAAGACACTAAAAAAAGAACAGGCCTGATTTCAGGGAATGCTGTTAACAAGGCTGCTCGTATAGGACCCCCCCTCACCCTCCCCTCCTCCCACCTAACTAGCCACCCACCAAAAAGACCTTGTCCTGTCCTGGCCCTGTGCTCCCCTCTTTGTCCCCTGCAGCAAAATAATTACTGAGGCCCAGATTTGTCTGAATGAAGAGATTATTTACGGCCTGAGACCACTTGGTATGCCCCCCCGACTCCCACCCCCGCCTCTCGTTACCGTCCACTAATTTGGGTGAGCCTTTGAGGGCCCTTTTTAATGATAGATTTTTCTGAAAGAGACATCTATTTATAGAACAAAGACATCATGCTCATTTATGTAAGCAAACAAGTGACAGGGCAATGTGATTGATCACGAGTTGCTTCAGATTCACGGGAAAACTTTTAATGCTGTGAGATCGTCGTCGTTCTCAATCCCGGCCTGACTTCCAGCTGGAGACAAATGACCTGGTGCTCAACCTACGGCACTTACGGTGACTCCAGAGATTATGTGCAAGTAAAGATCATAAAAAGCCACTGAAGAACATTGTCTTCATGTCTCTGATGTCTGCTTTGTCCCCAGTAGGATCAAAGGCCTGAAGTCTGTCTCAGCAGGGATCATGCAGGGTAAGGTGTGGGCGACAGGAAGGGGCTCACACACACACACACAGGCAAATTAGTTGTGCCAATTAAAGCTGCAGAAAACATCTTTGTAGGTGTGGGAGGAAGACGAAATACACTGAGGCCAAGGGAGAATGTGCAAACTCCATACGTGACTCAGGATTCACTAGACTTAAATTTTGAGTTTGGTCACTGTAGAGATTGTACTTACTTTTTCCCACAAGTGAGAGTCATGTGCCATATTATTACTTGGCGTCACTTGTTTAGATGATTGAATATTTCTTCTTCTGCAGCGTCAGAATGGGGAATAGAGAACCGTTTGATTCACTAAGCGGGTAACACTGTTCTTTTAGAGTTTAGTCCACTGTGGTCCACCTATGATGTGAACACCCTCTGTGAACTGACGGTTTGAAAGGTTCCGACATTGTTAGAAATGACCGACGACTATATTTTCACAAGATCCACAGATTTACTTTTCTTTGATCCAGTTTGTGACAGAATCAGAAACTATGGGCTGAACTATTTCTTGCTGACTTTGCACAATCAGTGCGAACGCAGCAATGTTTCAGCTGCCTGTGACTAATCTAAGACTGGTTTTTCAGCTCAAATAGTCAACTTGTAATAGCCGTGCAGTGTTTGACATGCTGATGCGGTCTGTAAGTGACATGGCCCTACGCTGTATATCCACTTATTTTTCAGTCGCCGTGGGGTTCGCTCACTTCCAAACCCCCCATCATGCACCACTCAGCACTATGTCTGAGCCAGGTTGCCTCTAATTGGCTAGTACCCACTGAATTCACTGATTGGATTGGTCAAAGTATATGTTTACTGTGCAGCATGAGGGCTGACGAGCCAATCAGAGGCAGAGTATTACTAACTGTTAAATTATATGAAATCATATCACAATATGGACAAATACTATGGATGTGTTTTCCCTAAACAGAGTAATGTTTCATGCCACTGCATCTGAAAAATGATATTTTGACAGTATATACTCCAGGGACCACTACAACTTCTATCTTTTTTTGTGGCTCTGTCTTTTACCTCCGGGAATTACTTGCAGTCTTTCTGTCTCTTTGCCAGCGAAGTGATAGTAGATAAACATAAATGCTACCTTGCCTCTGTTAATACAATTCATTTTCAGCCCGTTCTTCTGTCACTGTAGTTCACCTTCAGATGTGCAGTGCGATTGAGAACAAAACTAATTTCAACAAATAAATGTCATTTTCAGTTAACCTGAGTAGAATCAATAGAAACCAGCCCTTGTGTCTGTAATCTGTCAACAAACTTTGACCTTTTTAGATTTGATTCTGTATGGGCTGATAAGAGGAGCCGCGCAGTGTCAGTAAAGCTGGCGTTCAGTAGACCTCAGTGGAGTTGGGTTTTCAGTGGCTTCACTATTAGATTTTCTTTCAGAAGTAATGAAAATCTCTCCCTGCAGAATGCTGGTGAGTCTTTGTGAATCTCTCCATTTACAATTTGGTAAAATTTAGGAGGTGTTGCCAATAACACAGGAACCTGCAATTACCCATAAGGCCTTTCTCTAGGTTCACTGAGCGGTGACCCTGAAAGGGTACACCATGTTGGTTCAGTTTTCAGTGGAAGTTAATTTGAAAAGTTGTTTTAATGAAAAATCCCTGTTGTAACCGGGATTCAGGTTTGAACATTTTGAAAGATCTTAAAAAGTTAATGAATTAACTTTATTGTTTTCCTACCTCGGTTTTTCATAGAAGTCAAAGTTTCAGGTGACAGTGAAATTCCAGATATCAAAACATGGTCAGGCTCGTCTCCGGATCTGCGTTTGGTCAGGCTTACGTGCAGACATGGCTCTGAGGCTCACCTGGTTGTCCAAAGGTGATTATTTCAGATGGTGGCTCAGGCGGCGTGGCGTCCTCCTGGCTCGGGCTCTCCTCCTGGATCTCCACGCTGCCGTCTTCGGCCACGCGGCCCACGTGCAGCTTCTTAATGGCGTTGAGCAGCGCGGCGCGAGGAACCGGCTGCGTCAGGTTGGGACGGGCGCTCAGGTGCAACATGTTGAGGATGTGACGCTTCACCGCCTCCACCATGTCACTCTGACCTTCGAGCGAAGAAAAATTATTCCTCATTTGAGAAAGAGCGCAAGATGGGCAGCTGGAGGACGGCTCCCCCTCCTGGAGTGCCGGAGGCACCATCGGAGAGGCGTCGACGACGAGGCAGACGGCCGCAAAGAACACAGCGAATCGAGCGCACATGGTGGTCCCAGGGTGATGGTCACACTCCGACACAGTAATATCGCTAGAGTGTGATGTTACAGCCAGCAGTAGAGGCGATTGCTGTCTGAAGGTCTTAAAGCACAAGTTGGAAGAAGCAACAAGTCAAATCCGAATCGTCTCTGACAGGTCCAACAGAATCCGACAGCAGCGGCAGGAGAGTCTGAGAGAAGAGAGAAAGTTCTGCATTCAACAGTGAACTTGCCCTGACGGTTGTGTCTTGATCAGTGTAGGGCTGCAGGTCTCTGGTTGCCAGATCTTCAATCTGAAGGTTGTGGTCCTGAATGGTTTGGTGCTCTGAGCTGAGCAAACACCGTACAGGGTCACTCTACTCTCCCTCTGAGCTCTGTTACTGTAATTATACCTCTCTGTTTAATCCCTCCCTCCATCCACAGAGGTATTTCCCTCTGAGTCACACACACATACACACACACACAAACACACACACACTGTAACACACACAGACACACTCTCACAGTGAGTAAAATCTCTCAGAATATCTCAGGACTGTTTGTGGTGTTTCCTCCTGAACGAACGTCACGACAGAAGAGGAGGAGGAAAGAGAAGAGGAGGAAGAGAGTGTCCCTGATTCATTCATACCACACACACACACACACACACACATGCACACTCTTCACACACTTACACGCGTGCACATACACAAACACACACGCTGATGAGTCAGTGTCGCGTCATCATCACCTCACGTGGAGGAGAAACTCTGTTGGTGTGAAATTAATTTTTAGACTGAAAAAGAGAGTTTGTTGTTATAACCAGAGTCCTGCACACAGCAGATGGAGTGCACCCAGAACAGACCGTCCCTTACACACTCAGACTCTCTCTCTCTCTCTCTCTCCCTCTCTCATGCGCGCGCACACGCACACACAATGTGACATCAGCACGCCCTCTGCTGGTGGGAGGCAGGTGTTACAGCATCCGCCTCACCTGAAACGCCCGCCTCGACTCACCTTCTGCTGTCAGGTCCCGGTACCGTGAGGACAGCATGTGTGGATGATTAGAGGTCAAACTGAGCTCACTCAAAACCCCAAAAGATACGTTACATCATACTGAAATATGAAACTGATTACTGAAATATTAAACTGATTACACGTGAAAAGGAATATTTTCTCAATCACATCTTGAACTGTTTGACGTTCCTCCAAATCTGAATAGTACTGACGCTCAGTCGCTGCATGATGAGCCCATCCTCTCCAGTGCTGTGAATCCAGCATATAGTCTGACTCTAATCCAGTCAAAAATACATTGGATAAAAAGCCAAATGACAAAAGTCAAAACTCTGACAGAGATCCGAAACAGCTCAAACAAAACACATTGTGGGTCTTTGTGACGATAGTTTGGAGCATCTGTGACCTGACACTGGCTTATGCTTTTGAGGGCATCAACTCAAGGACACGATGATGGACAGCAGTGGCCCAGCATTGAGGATTTCACATTAAAAAAAAAAGAAAAACAGCCTTCATATGATTGAAACTAATGCAGCAGATAGATGTCTCCAGGCTAAAAGGGCTACGGCGATAATGGAAATTGGGTTGGAAGAATTCAGTGGGGCAGGAAAATTGGTTTATGGTCAGCCTTAAAGATGTGTATGAGAAGCACCCTGAGATGCTTTAGACCCTGAATACTGTGGGGCAGTCTTTGCCTGATGCCTCTCCAGTATGGAATGGTCTTGAGTTAAGCGTTTATAGACAATTGTGATGATCTGCATTTTCAAAATAGCGAACCAGGGAGTTTCTCAGTTTCCCTGGTAAAATCTATGCTGGGGTTCTGGAAAGAAGACTTTGACCAGAATCTCAGAATCAAGAGGAACAATACAGACTCCATCCTGGGCTGGAGTCTCTGCTCTTTGTGGGTGATGTTGTCCTTTTGGCACCATCACACGAGGAACTTGTTAATATATTGGAATGGTTTGTGTGAAGTGAAAATGTTGCTGAGTGTGAAGAGACTGAAATGTAGATGAACACCTCTAAATTTAAGTTCATGGAAAAGGACTGCATGGCCTCTGCAGGTAGCACCTTTCCATGAGTGGAAGTTCAGTTATGGTGGGACCTTGTTCACAGCTCATGGAGGGGTTCTGACTACCAAATAGAGTTTTACTGAGCATGTCTGACTGGGAGGAGGCCCCTGGAGAGGTAACACCTTGGGTTACCCTCAGCAAAGGTGGAGGAAGGAAGTCACAAGGGGCAAAGATGTCTTCGTTGCTCTCCATTTGACCTCCATGATCCCATATGGACCTAGTGGGAAAGAAGATGGATGCCTGGATGATGACTTTGTATTAGCTTTAGGTGTAAACCTGAGATAATATGACTGTCTGTCTCTCTGAGTTTGCACTGTGATGGACTGACCACGTTGTTCATGGTGCACTCTGCTTTTCGTCTATATTCAGTTGTGATAATGTGGTGTAGCTGATCAGTAGTTACGAGTGTACTGATGTCAGAGCACAGACTTTTTAGATTTAACACAGTTCATTTTTCCAGTTATTCTTGTCTATGATGCTGAAGTGTTAAAACTTTCCTAAAGCTGTAAAACTTCACCAACTGTATCAAAGCAGCCTTACAGTACAGAAGATACATTGTTAAGCACCTGGTCATCGTCTCTTTCTCTGAGTAATCTCTCAGATACATAATTAAGAGCCGGTAGGGAGTTATGCAGATGATACACAGCTGTACATTTACATGCAAAAGTGATGCCCCTTTTAATTGTATTTTAGACTTCCGAATTTGAACGGGTGCCAAACTTTATACACCTCAACCAGTGCAAGGCTGGAAAAGGCATTTTTATAATGTCATTAACATAACTAAACTTCACCCGTTTCTCACGGACTAAGGGAACTACTGATGCATTTGTTCTAAAAAAAAATCTGATTCAGGATTGAATTTAAGGTGATTTTAGTTGTTTTCAAATGTCTCAATCGTCTTGCACCTTCTGTCAGAATACATATAAAACACTCAAATAAACCATTGCAGACCCTGCTCTCCTCTGACATGAACCACAAGCTGTACTCAAAATGATCCAACTAATTGTTTCAATTCTAGTTCCAGTTAAATCTGATTATATGTGTCGCAGCATGATTTAGCATTTACTGAGCTCTGTTGTCTGTATTGCAGAGTTATTTTTGGTTACTGCAACATATCCAAACCATGTGTGCAGCATTATTTTCACATTTGCATTGAACTGCAGTGTTTTTATGTCTGTAGTGACAGGTGTCGCTCAGCACAGAGTTCTGCTGCCTTCTGGTGGATGGTTTTCAACACCATCCTGAACTGAGTCAAAAGTCAGTGGAAACCTCCATTTTTGTGCCTATAGTGACAAAGGAGCATGTCCACATGTCTGCACAGTCCCCCCCCCCATCACCTCCATTATCAGTATATCTCTTGATACAAAGTTGTGTATGTCTCATCTTTATCTATGATAACAGGAAGTAAGAGCTATATCTTGTAAAGTAAACTCTACAATTTTTTGCAATAATAATAACTCATGCTATACAGTAATATTCACAAAATAGCCCATATAAATTTTTCGCATATAATTAAAGCGTTATTAACTCTACATGGCTTTATTCAAATATATTTAATTATTTTCAGAATATCAGTTAATGACAACATGTTTTGATGAACACATCACTTATACATTTTCTGTAACAATAAACAACTGTATCATCAGCATAATGTGATTTTAGTTGGTCAACAGTGCAATCTACATTTCTAATCCATTTTTATGCCAGTTTGTCCACCTCAGGGTTGCAGGAGAGTTGGAACTGATCCAGCTAATTATGGACTAATAGTAAGGTACAGTCTGGACAGAGAAACAGACAGCATGGACTCATTGCTACAGTGTTCGGTCAAGTGTTTTGGTGTATTGGTGATTTGTTGTCATTGGATTTACTCTGGCGAGTCAGTGAAATTTGTTGTACACAACTTTGTTTCCATCTTGCGTTACAGACTCTTTTAAGACAGATAATTGAGACTGGCTCAATAAGATATTTAGCCATTGTATCTGTCTGCTGAGTGCTGCCAGAGAGTAACCTGAAACCTTCGCGCTCAGTCGGTGCAGACACACTCAGCTTCGATTCCTCCCATTGAGAAATGTCTCCTCAGTCATGTCAAGTAGAGGATCAACTGATTTCTGCTACCTGATGGCATGTTTTAGTTTTTTTTTAACAGTGAAGGAGCTAAGCGTTAAATCACTGACATTTCAGTTTATTTCTAAAAATCCAAGTAAAATGATTTGAATGTAAACTGGGTGAATTCACTTTTAAATTGTTCAATTAATATATGTTTTTTTAGTTCATGTTGTTGTAACGAGGCAGTACAGTCATACCAATTGATGTTTGGGTTATGTTAATTTTATTTTTGTTGTGATTGACTTCAATTATGAGCAGAATATGGAAATTAGATAACAGGAGCACCACTGAACTCTCTGCTTTATTTTTACTCATTCTGGATAAAGATGAACTTTTCCCACTAGATTTTCTATAATAAGATAAACCATATGGGTTCAAAAAAAAGTACACTATAAACTGAGAGCAAAGGTTCAGTTGGGTATTTTGGATATTATTGGTAGGTAATTGGTAGGTGTGACTGGTTGAAATATCTCAAAAAGCTGACAAAAGTGATGTACGTATTTTGAACAAATCCATATTTTCCTCTGGTTCAAGAGAAGAATCTACAATAAATGGTTTTTGCTGACTCTGGATTTTTTTTTTTTGTCATCCAATATAAAAAGAACTATGACTGTGCTTGAGTTTCCAATCCCATTTAATCTCCTTTAAAAAGAAAAATCTCTGTCCAACAAATGCTTCAGTGTGAAAAATGACTTGACTTATTTGGATAAAAGATTAGTGAAAGATGTTTTTTCTATCTCTGACAAAGCTAAAGAAGTGCTTTTTAAACTTCTTCAGATTAATCTTGTATTTCAGATCTTAGTTCATTTCACTAGCATGTATTCCTCTTGCTTTTTTCAACATCACATGAAATCCTCATCTTTTCTTTGATTGTCGAATCACCACAAATTTATGGACTTCAATATAATTAATCTCAACACTCCAACACATTTTTCTTTAAATTTTTATTTGACTTTAATCCGCATAATAGGGCTCCAGAAATGATGTGTGAAATAAACCGTCAAGCTTGTTTTTAATAACGACTAATATGAGAAATTTGTTGTATTTTCTTTAGCATTTAAAGTATAAATGAAGGTACTGGGACTGTCTGAACTCTCCAATCAGAATCGTGTTGTCACCTCAAGCCACGCCCCCTGGCTCGTCACACTCCCACCCACACACACACACACCCCTCCCCCTCCCGTCACCGTCTCTCTCCGTTAATCTCCCTCTCTGCAGTCATCATGGCGGAAATCAAAACGGGAATATTCGCTAAAAACGTGCAGAAGAGGCTGAACAGAGCGCAGGAGAAGGTAGGAGCCGGGCGGGAGGTGGAGGCGGAGGTGGAGGACAGATGCAGGAGGACGGCGGTGTGTCAGTGTGTGTGTGTGAGAGAGAGAGAGAGCCTGTGTGTGTGTAGCTTGAGGCTGCGGGCCTGTGGAGCGTCCCTTTCCTGCGTGATCAAAATTAAACGCGCACGTGTGATTTTATTAACAGCGGGCTATCGACAGCCTGACGTCATTGCGGTGACGTTAAAATCCGCGCGTGAGAAAGGGGGCAAAATCGAGGGTAAAACTGAGCGCGCGGGTGATTGGCTGAGGGTGTTGGGGGGGTGGAGTGGGGTGGGGGGTATTAACTCCGGCTGTGCCTCGCCGTGACGTCATGTGTGGGGTAAATAAAAGATGTATTCTCGTCTTATATGTACTTGGTTGGTGAGGAGGTGTTTTCCTGCTCCAAGGTCGGTGGCACGAGGAGGCGGGGAAGCCCTGTCTGTGGCGTGATGGCGTCACATGTGACGTCAGATCGGCTACCTGCCGGTATTTATAGGTCGGAGCTGGTGGACTGCCAAACGCACACAGCAACCACCAAGCCAGATTTCACTTTCAGGCAAATTCCGTCCATGTGCCTATATTTAGTGTATGTCATTGAGTGATAAAATGTAATAGATTGAATTACTATATTAGCTTTTTGACAGGGTCATGTACTCAACGTGACTTTGGCACAGACTATCAGAACCTTTCCTGACCTCTGTAAATATTTAAGACTGTCCATGGTGCTGAGAAAATGAGGCCCCTCTGCTCTGCTCAAGTGAAGAGAACTGTCCATGGTTCTGAAATCATGAGGACTGATTAATACTGCTGAAACAATGTCAAGGGATTGTATTCCTGAAATGAAGTGGTTCTGAAACAGTATATCACGCTGTACAGCAGAAGCCATCGGAACTGTCCGTGGTGCTGAAACAAATAGGACTCTCTGTACAGCAGATGGAATAGGAACTGTCCATGGTTCTGAAACAATTAGGACACTATGCAGTGTAAGCAATAGGAACTTTCCATGATGCTGAAACAAGTAAGACACCGTACAGTAGAAGCAATAGGAACTGTCTATAGTTCTAAAACATTGAGGACTGTCTCCTCTGCTAAAATAGAGAACACTAGGACTGTCTGTACTAAGATAACTTAACATAAAATAGCTCTTTATATAGTAATGTGAAAATCCAGCCTGCTGCTCAAATGAAGAGAACTGTCCATGGTGCTATCAGTGAAAGCGATCCACAGGCGTGAAACATTTAGGACTGTTGGTGCTGTCGAACCAATAAGGACTGTCCGGAGTCCTGAAACAGTGAGAACTGTCTATATTGTTGAAACAATAAGGACAATCTGCTCTGCCTAAACCAAGACAGCTGTCCATGGTTCTGAAACATTTAGGATAGTCTGTATTGTAGAAACAACATGAGCTGGCCATGGTATTGAAACACTGATTACCATCTGTACTAACTTAAGATACCATATTATTTATCCCACATGTGGAAACTCTGTGTACTTCTGCGATAAAGAGGACTGTCCATAGTGCTGAAACATTGAAACTGTAGTGCTGATACAGTCAGGACAGTTTGTATTGTGGAAACAATAAAGACTGTCCATAGTCCTGAAATAATGAGAACTGTCTGTACTGCTGAAACAAAAACATCTGTCCAGGTTTGTGAAGCAACGGGAACTGTCCTTGGTCCTGAAGCAATGAAGACGGTCCTTGGTTCTAAAACAGAGTTGGTTGTTGGTGGTTCTCAAACATTGGAGGCTCTTTGGTTCTGAAACAATGATGACGATGATCCATTTTTCAGAAACAGTGTCAACTGTCTGTGCCACTGAGGCAGTTAGGATTGTCTGTAAAGTCAAAACAATGAGGACTGTCCCTGGTACTGAAACAGTGATGATTGTTTTTATTTTTGACCGTGTTGATTGTTCATGGGTCTTAAAAAGTGGGAACCATCTGTGGTCCTGAAATACTGACAATTGCTTGTGTTTTTTTAAACAATGAGGACTGTGGGTCTGAAACATTGATGGTGACAGTCCAAAGTTCTGAGGCAGAAGAACTGCCTATAGTACTGAAACAATACACAGTCCTCCAGATTCTAACTTAAATAATCATTATTTTCATTTTGTGTGTGACTGGTCCTACATTTTCAGGAAATTAAGATGCAGCTAAGATTGCAGAGACAGGGTTAATGTTCGTGAAATCCTGAAATAGTTGAAGTTGTGGGGAACTGAGCTTTAATGAAAATGAAACAATCCAAAAGTGCTATCACAAACGTAGTCCCATGTGTGCATACCACCCTGATTTTCTTATTTTGTAATGTGGGTCCAGATGCACAGCATCCGCTCTTGTAGAGAACAAAATATTGGATGCCATGTTTTATTGGCTGAAGGTAACAAATGTTATTAGCTATGAGGTTTTAATGGGACTCACGAGCCCTGTTAATGTGTTGAATTGCAGCTTTCTTTCTTTTTTATTTTTTTATCCAGGTTCTGCAGAAGCTGGGAAAAGCAGATGAGACCAAAGATGAGCAGTTTGAACAAGTGGTCATCAATTTCAGGAGACAGGAGGTGAGACACATTTCAGCCCTCACTCAGACAATTGTACTTTTTCAAATCTCCACATAGGAACTGTTTCCAAATATATTAAAAAAAAAATCTATTTTCAATAAGAAAGTCTTCTCTCAATCAGTATAAATGAATACAGAATGACTCTGCCTGGTTTGTTATTTTGATGTGTTTCATTAACCATCACTGTATCATGTCAGTCTGAAGGTGCTCGACTGCAGAGGGAGATGAAGGCCTACATGGCTGCTATTAAAGGTACAGTCTTTATTTTTGCTCAGTGTCATTGTGTATAAAAGTAAAACACACATTTCCAACATCTTCATTTTAAGCTAAATTTCATCTGCAATTCCAAAATAGCTGCGTAAAGTGTAATTGAAAAGAAAATAATGTGGGTACGTAATTTTAAACCTTCAATTCTGCTGCTTTCTAGCAGGTTTTGGATTTTTTTTTGGGATGTTATAAATTGCTTTATGAGTTCTTGCTATAAGAAGCACGCATGCCAGATTCTGTCAGCAGTGACAGAATGAGGGAAAAAAAGTGTTAAAATCACCCTCAAAGTGTGTGGGAGCTGAAGAGACCAACTGTTTCAAGTGGCAGTTTCTTTTCACTGCTCAGCTGCTTGTGTTTCTCCGTCACTGGTGGAATCTGTCAGGTGGTGTTGGTGGGTAACAGGTGTGGACTGCAGGCAGGTTAGTGTAGCTCCCAGAATAGGACCGCAGAGTTTCAGAGAGGTTGGAAAAAGCATAGAATCAAACATCAATGTAGCAGTTATGACCCTTTTATGTGATATAATGTAGAGTCAAAGGCTGAAATGAAAGAATGTAATTAACAAATGAAGATTTGTGCTTTTTATTACCAATGAATCATAATAATGTGAATTTATAATGTGAAGAACATGAAAAAGTCCAGAGTTCGACCCGGAGGCTTCCTGTCAGTGGTGCAGTGGTGACTGGAGAAATGGACATACTCTTGATTTCTGCCTTGTTATAAAGCAGAAACATTTAAGATGAATTTATTTAGTGGAAATACATCCATAGTGTTTGTTCATTGTCATATGATTTTAGAATAATTTATGGTTTAGCAGTATCTGCCTCTGATTGGCTCATCGACCCTCATGCAGTAAACAACGATGAAATGAATGAATGACTACTGATCAATCAGAAGCAGGGCGGGCAATGGCTTCATCATCCTGCAGAGAAGAAAACAGGCAATCGTAGATATTGCTGAGTGGTGTGTCTGCTTTCAATCTTTCAAATGCTTGAACTATTTCATATCATATTTGGTTATTCAGTTCAATTCAATTCAGCTTTATTTATGAAGTGCCAATCACAACATAGTCGTTTCTAGACATTTTTACTTTTATTTTCACTTTTATTCACCATTTTAGTTGTGGTTGTTTTTTTTACTATTCCCTTGTTTTAAACTGGGTTTTCCTAAAACCTGTCTTCAGAAAATGTATTGTAATGACTATAATATTAATATTTGTGGTGTGATGGTCAGGCTTGCTGAACTTCAAGATCTATGAGAAAGAAGTCATACTCTCACACTTAAAAAACAGCTGATTGAGTTGGTTGCCCTTAGTGAAAATGCGTTTCCTGTTGTTCGTCAGCTGATCCTTTCATTTCCTTTCATATGGCAGGTATGCAGCAGGCCTCCATCAACTTGACTCAGTCTCTACATGAAGTCTACGAGCCCGACTGGCACGGAAAAGATGACGTGTTGACCATCGGGAAGGTCAGAGTCATGGCGACACTCACAAAGCATGAGAACTTCCAAATGGGCCACGTTTACGGCTGAACAGACATTTTACCTGGACTGCAGCCATGAGACAGGGACGTCAAACACATTTTAGTTCAGGGGTCGTACATAGCTCTATTCTGTTTAGAGTGGCCCAGACTGATCAAAAGTGCTATGATAACCTTTAGATTTAAAATCTAATGTGGCGAAGTCTGTATCATGAATATGTTTATATTTTTCAAAAACCACACAATTACACCAGAAAATGACTAAAATCTCAACATAAAGCCAAAGCTGTGTCATGTTCGCTATTCTTAAGACATTTATTCAAAAAAAAAAAAAAAAAAGAAAGAAATCTGTTTTCTTTGAATTTTCCACTACTTGTTTGGTAGTTTTGCAGCCAGACTGGAGGCTGTTGCAGGCCGTTTTTCGCCCACGGGCCTAATGTTTGACACCCCTCATATAAGAGCTGCAGTATCCTTTAAGGCAGTATGTCTCCATGTCTTCATTTCCTGCAGGAATGTGATGCATTCTGGGAAGACTTCCACAACAAACTGGTGGACTCGACGTTGCTGAACCTGGACGCGTACCTGCAGCAGTTCCCGGACCTCAAGGTGCCGCACGACTCGGTCGGAGACAGTTTGTGTGAGCGTGTTCTTTGTGTGACGAGAGAAACTCTGCTGTTTCAGACTCGTGTGGCCAAAAGAAGTCGCAAGCTCATCGACTACGACAGCGCTCGCCATCACGTAGAAACTTTGCAGGCGTCCGGGATGAAGAATGACCGCAAGATGATGAAGGTGTGCAGGTTTTCCCGTGAAGAGGTCCGGATGTTCTGTGTAAAGCTCATTGTCTGGAATGATTCTCGTTTCCAGGCGGAGGAAGAGTTAAAAAAGGCGCAGAGAGTGTTTGACGAGCTGAACGTCGGCCTCCAGGATGAACTGCCGACTCTCTGGGACAGGTGAGACAGGCTGTGAAACAACACATCCTCCTCCTGAGAAGCACTGATGATCTGCTTTATGCATGTCTGCATGCCGTGGATCAGTCATTGGGGAAAGAAAACTACTCCAGCAGCAGGATAATGTGCCATAATACACCTCATGAGACCTGATTTCAGTCCTTTCAATAATGATCTGATGTCTGGATCAGTTGCAGTTTTCTGTGCGACTGATCTGCAAAGACATTAAACAGTCTGCAGAGGAAACACATTAAGCCACAGTTTTGTGTTTTCTCTTGAAATCGTCACTCTGTATGCAGATGTTTAGAGACATCAGTCCGCCACAGACGCTGCAGTATCAACTCAGGCACAGCGACAAGTGTTTCCAAAATTCAGTTTTATTTTTGATAACTTGTAACACTCAAACCTGAAATGCCACCTCGGCCAGAGAGTTCAAAAAAAGGAGGAAGAAAATAGAAAATACTACAAGGACAAAGTTTTACAGACAACTATTCAGAAAAATAAAAGACTTTCAAATATACATTTAAAAAAGAAATGGAAAAAAGAAAACCCCAAAACACTCATACACTCCTATTGTAAACACAAAGTCACGGAGACATGTTGTGTAGTGAATTTCCTGAAGAAAATATAGTTTAAAAAGAAAAAGTCAAATTCCCTTTTTCCTAAACAAAATCAGTTATTTTGTTTTTCTAAATGAGGCAAAAAAAAATCATATTCAGTAAAATCTAGTGCTGTCGATTTTAATTGCATAAATCGTGATTAATTCATGGAGGGCTGTCAAAGATTGACGTTTTGTAAATCACGATTAATCACAGAATCAAGGTTAGCAGTTGGCAAGGAGACAAAACTGATTTTACTGTCATTGAGACATTGTTTCATCCCTGTGCAGTACAGGTACATTATGGGACATTTTTCCATTCCTGTGCAGCACAGGTGCATTATGGGGCATTTTTTTTGCATTATGAGGATTAGATTCTTCATTTGAAGCTTGAAAATGTTACAGATATCCTCTTGTGGCCATTTATGTTTTGGTGATTTTCTGTGTTGGTTACAAATTCACAAATTGCATGAGTTATGATTAGTTAGTCAATTTTTTTTAATCGATTGACAGCACTAATAAAATCCAAAAGATAATAAAGCTGAATTGGGGATTTTTGCTAAATTCATCATCAAAATACCTGAAATTACAAAAGGGGAACCCCTCAAAGGACAGAAGATGACATGGTTTGTGAGAACATGTGTTTACATCAGGGATGAACTTTCATTCACTTTGATATTATTGTTATTGTGTTTTCATTTATTTCATTTCTATATTTTTCTGCATGTGTTCATCAACCGAGATGACCGCTGATAAACCTGCTGTGACTCTGCACTCTGTACTGTAGAATGTCTCTTTGTGGTGTGAGGACAGTTGTCCACTCACAGCGGTGTGTGTGTGTGTGTGTGTGTGCGTGCGTGTGTCCTGCAGCCGGGTGGGTTTCTACCTCAGCACCTTCAAGAGCGTCACCAGCCTGGAGGCGAAGTTCCACCGGGAGATCTCTCTGGTGAGTTCTGGACTCTGCAGTGTGTGATCCATCGCTCGAGGCGCCGCTGAGGACGTGTGTCTCCTCCCAGGTGTGCCGGGAGCTTTATGAAGTGATGACCAAGCTGGCGGAGCAGCACTCCGACAAGATGTTCACCATCCAGGGAGCTCCCAGGTGGGTGCGGCGAGGCGCCATGACGACACTGAGGAAGGCTCATGGTCTGATTGCTGTTCGCCGGCTCCCCCCTCAGTGACTCCGGACCGCTGCGGCTCGCCAGAACCCCGTCGCCCCCCGAAGACGAGAGCCCGCCCGAGAGCCCGGAGCCCAGCTCCAACCACATGCTGCGACCCGTCTCGCCCGGACCGCCTCGGCCCAAATCCCCCATACAGGTAGCGACCCGGTACCGGCTCAGCCCGCAGCTGGAGGGCGAGCGGCGCCCTGCTTCACCCAACATCTGGACAGAGAGCCAGATCATCTGGCAGAGGATCCAGGAACAGGCTGAGGGAGCGGTCAAATTGTTGATCAATATGTCAGTGATTGATGAAAACGTTAATGTTGATATTGCTAAAAATAGTTGTAATATTGGTGATTATTGGTTATTAATAGGCAGTTATATTGACTGACAGAATAACAATTTGTGATTAAAATTAAATGATATAAATATTGTTAATATTATTGATATGCCAAAATAGTGATGCTTAAAAAAATCTATCTACCTATCTAACTTTCTATTTATCTGTACATACTTAGTAGAAATAGAAATACACAAATCACCCATATATCAGGTTTAACATGTCAGAAAGGAATGGAAAGAAATATCAATGACTGATATTAATAATAATTGGAAACTGGTAATAACAAAAAATGTGTAAACACTAATAATAGTGATTATTAATGATTCAGAGATATTTTTTGTAATTATTTGTGATTGATAACCAGTGTTAGTGATTGAAAACTAACAGTAGTTACAGCTGGGTGAAAGTATTGATGGGTTTTATTAGTGAATACGGGATAATATTTGTTAGGAATAGGAGAGAATCCAATAGATTACAATAAACCTAAGTAGAATAGAGTATATTCTGTTTTGCATCAGAAGCTGAAAATGAATCAGTAAGTAGCTGGATAGGTAAAGTTGTTAGAGACATCACATGCTGTAGAATCAGTGGTGTTAGTTGGTTAGTTAGTTAGTTAGTTAGTTAGTTAGTTAGCGATGGGCGGATGGTTGTGAGCGTTCATGCTGTCTGAGTGTCTGTTGGTCCAGTCGACTGTCTGAACTTCAGTAACTTCCTGTGACTGTTTTTTCTTCGCTGCACACTTTTGTCTGTCACTTGGTGAGTGAACATGTAAACCAGCTCCTGTTTCCGCCTGTGCTCAGTGAATCCAGCAATATATAACACCGCTGCTGTTATATACAGTAGAACCCGATCAAATAAACCCCCCCCCCCCCTCCCCCCGTCCCTCTTTTCCTCTTCTCCCCACTGACGGTCCGACGTCTCCACTGTCAGTGTGAAACCTTTGTTGACGCTGTCAAAAGGTTTTATAGTCTATGTGTCTGTGTCTGTCCGTGTGTGTGTGTGTGTTTGTGTGTGATGTGAAGTCATATAGTGAGTTTCTAGAACACTGGTTCAGCGTTTTCACTGCAGCTTTTTGCTTTTGTGGAAGAGTTTTTAACGAATTGGGCTGAAATGGTGAAGAAGTTGAAGCAGACGGACGTATGGAGAATGGGACATCGATCGATCAGTCGATCTCATCCTAAAGATGAAGGAAAGCAGGTCAAAAGAAGGTCAAAAAAGAGGACGCTTTTCATTAGGACTGTGCCCTTGGGTTTAAAAAAAAAAGAAGAAAAAAAAGCTAAGATGTGCTGTTTCATTCAGTGAACGTCCCTCTGCAGTTCTCTAAAGACTGCAGCTCCTCACAGCTGTTCATCAGGATTGATTACCCTCTTAAAATGAATATTTCATGCAGCAATTTCTCAACACTTGAGGATCTTTTTGTGTGAGCAAGTAGGAAGCTACGCCGACACTGCAAGAGGCTTCTTCATCGTTACAGCTGCACAAAATCTATCAACAATAAGCTAGGTAGTCACACTCTGCACCAGGGGTGTCACACATAAGGCCCGTGGGCCAGCCCAGCCCACAAAAGGCTTAAAAATCCGGTCCTCAAAACCTCATAAAATCTCTGCATGTAGGTTGAGCCACATCAGGTCAGCCTCCACATTCATCTGTGTTCAAGTTCACGTTTCTTCACCTGCAGACCTTCAGTAGATCAGATCAGATCAGAGGCCTTTAAAGGGCACGGCGGACGACTGTTTAGGGACGTTTAGAGTTTCGAGTTGGACTCAATGACGACAACCAGTGTTGTAGAATCTGTCATCCCCGATCATCAGCACAGGAGAATCGACATCTTAAAGATGTTTATTCGAGTATCAGGTCACGGCGATGACTCCTGGTGCTGCAACATGTATCGACCCGATCATGTGCTGAAGAACCCACCTGACCCGTCCAAACTACTGAAACTGTGGAGTTTTGTATCGTGTGTGTTGGTTCGATGACCGTTACTATTGATAAATCTACATGTTGTACTAATGATGGCTCATGAAATACAGACATCCAAATGAAAATGTGGTCGACCAGGAAAAATCTGTGAAACTGTGAATGTAGAATATGTTCAAATCCGTTCAGACCACTTTGTTCTTTGGATGGTTGGTGAGAAACTTGAGGTCCAGGCTGATCTTAGTGTCAACAGTTTGATGTTAGTTATGTTTCCTGGAAATGTTGAGTCAAAGTTGTAGTTAATCTCACTTTATGAAGCCTCGTTTACACGACAACGTTTTCAAGTTAAAAACACTTTTGTTGCGTTTCGGGTGTCTCTTTACACCAAAACAGATCTGGGGTCACTGAAAGCACAACTTTTTGAAAATGCTAAAAGTCCATCTCCATGGGAACGGGGGAAAACATAACTTTTTGAAAATGCTAAGACTCCGTCTCCATGGAAACAGGGGAAAACGTAACTTTTTGAAAATGCTAAGACTTCGTCTCTGTCTCAATGGAAACCAGTGAAAACACAACTTTTTGAAAACACTACTTTTTTAAAAAAACGCTCTGACTCTGTCTCCATGGAAACGGGGGAAGACAACTTTTTGAAAATGCTCCCTCTTCATTGAAACAGGAAAACACTATTTCTGCACTCGGGCGAGTAGGCGTCCAGTGTTAATTTTTATAGCGTCTTTTTTTCTATGTGGTTTCCTTCTAAAAAACTAACAAGAGCGCCAACCTGTGGCCTGGCGTGCTCATGGCGTCGCTTTCAGCAAGTATTTCTGCATAAACGGATTTTGTCCTCAAGACGCTGCTGTAGAAACGCAAAACTTTTCTGAAACCTGAAACGTTGTGATGTAAACGAGGGCTGCGGATTAACTCCTGATCAGATTAACGAGCCTCAATGCACCGTCTGATGGAGTAAAGTGGTGTGAAATGACTGCATTAGCCTCCTGAATAAAGTGCTGGGATTAGATTTTACTGTGAAAAGACGTCATCACGGGCTCTTCAGACTAAATTTTCTGATTTTGGGTTCTCTCCCACGTATTTATTTATTTATTTATATATTACAGTATTTCATGTTGAGTTAAATGCAATAATGGTTTCACATTTTGTATTTTTTTGAGTCTTTCCAACACCTCAGAGAAATTCTACCTAGAATTAACAGTGAAAAGTCACAATATCTTGACTTTGACGTCACTGATGTTCTTAAATCTAACCATTCGGTAAAAATGTGTAGAGCTACTTGCATTCACCTCGGAAAACTGCCGCTCACTCACAGGATCCTTTTTTTTTGTTTCAAAAAGACTAATTATTCAAAACAGAATCAGAATTTGTTAAGTAATTCCACTCATTTGTCCTCATCCGTGACAGGATGAATGGATGAATGCCCTCCTGCTTTTACAGTCATTTATGTTGTGTCTCTCTGAACTGAAATGTGTGTTTTGTGTGTTGCTGTCTCCCAGTGGGGTCATGAGGATGAACTGGGCTCTGGTGTGGATGGCAGCAGTCATTACACAGAGCCGCTGGGTGTGGATGTGTTTCTTTACTGCGACGCCGCCGCTTTCAGCCTAAAGCTAACATCCCATTGTGCGTCTCGGCAGCTGAAAAAGGGACCGCCGGTCCCGCCGCCGCCGAAGGTCACGCCCACCAAGGAGGTGGCAGAGGAGCAGATCATCGATCTGTTCGGAGGAGAGTTTCTCCCGGCGCCTTCTCCGTCTCAGGTGAGATTCACACACTCGCACTCACACTCACACACACACAGAGGGACGCTATGGGCTCTGCGGCGTCCTCACCCGCTCACTCTTCTACTTCGTCCGCAGCCCAACGAGCGACCCGGAGAATCCCTTCTCGATCTCGACTTCGATGCTTTCCAGCCGGATGAAAGCGTCTCGCCGATCCCACAGGTTTCCTCAGCAGCGGCTCAGAGATCAAACTGCTCCCACGCAAATACAGACCATCAGGAGCCACTTTAGATTCAATACAAGTGAAATTTCAGAACGTTTGAGACGCTGTGGAGAGATCAAAGATATTACTAGAATATTTGTATGATGTAATCGATAAAATACTATTGTGGTTGAAAATAAGTGCATTTTGTTCCACTTTCATTTTGTTCTGTGTTAAAAAAAAGGAAGAGATTCAGAAAAGATTTCAAGACGTAAGAAGAGTCCAGAAATTAAAGTCACACTGAGTAACGTCCCAGTCAACAACGTTTCAAATAAAAATGCATTGAGACACTGAAAACGCTGTAGTTAGCATGTAGGGCCACTAGTAGGTGCTGTTCTTATGGAATAAAACCACCAATGTGTGCAGCAGAGAACAGGAGAGTGAAATGGAAAGCTACAAAATCTGGAAAAAATAATTAATATCGTTCAAAAACAGCTGAAAGTCTGAGTGTGCCCTCATAGCTCATCTTCAGTTATCAACATTGCTCCCGTTTTCTGAAGCACAAACCTTTAATGGATCAGGATTTCATGACCTGCAAACTAAAGATATTGAACTATGACTCAAAGAAGTATTAAGATTTTTATGATCCTGCAGAAGGAAGGGGCAAATGAACTCTCATCCCCAAATCAAACCATCACCCTCATAAAAAATCTGTTATTCATGATTTCAGTCGGCTAACGGCTTGTTGTGTGTGCTTTTCAGACTGCGGTACCCTGGGATATGTGGTCGGTGAGTTTCTTCTTCTGTCTGTTCATAAAACGTCTATTTACTCAACAAATCAGCGGCGGTCCAGACACTCATGACACATCTGTTGTCTCTTAAAGGCGAATTCCCAAGCGGCTCAGCCTGTAAGTACATGCGTCATTCATTCATTCATTCATTCATATTTCAAAGAATGTTTCTTCTGCGTCACGTCACGATGTTGATGCGATCATTCACTTCATTCACCTTCAGCCAGGACTGTTTGCACAAAGACAACGCTGCTCTACTCCTGTCTTTGAAAAAAATAGTTTGTTTTCTCCTAGTGTGTTTGTGCTGTTCATCCTTTGGTTCTAGTTAGATTATCTGTATTTTCTTAGTCTCATATCGGCTTGTGTTTAACACCCCTGGTGAAAGTGACAAAATCAGAATTTACTTTCATATATGATATTTATAGCTGTTGCCGCTCCTGAGCTCCACATTTAGCACGTTAATGGCTGCATCAAAGACATAATTTGATATATTTCAAGACTGCATTGATGTTTCCTGTTAGAAAGTCCATTAGAGCTGAGACAATGTGATTTAGTTCCTAAATGACATTGTCTCAGCATCGTAGAGTGAAGTGAGCGAGCCAGCTCCACCACAGCTCCACTCCAAACCTTTAAAAAGAGCACAGAGAGTGTTTTTCCTTCTGGTGGAGATTCGGTAAAAACAGTACAGAAACATTCATGATTCGGCCGATTAAGACGGCAGCAGCTGTAAACCGTTTTAGATCAACTGGATGTTTTTGTTTACTTCAGGCTGTGGTGAAAACTTCCCACGTTAACGGGTTGTTGGGCTTTACAGTTAAATGCATTTCACTTTTAAATTGTTGAGTAGACCCATATATGCCAGATGAGGGTATTTTACTCATTGCACGCAGAAATCCTCCTTTCTTCACTGCTTCCTGTAGAAAATAACTTGTGACACCGACATTCCCTCCAGGGATCTAAAACATACCTGACATTTACTGATAGAAAGAGAGACGCACGCGTCCCGGATGTCCTGCTGATCATGTCTCCAGGAGAACAGCGCCCTCTGCCCTTCAGGTTACATTTAATCCCATCACTGTTTAATTTTACTCAGCTAAATTGAAATAATCTGCGTCCTTATAATCTCCTTCTATCCTGTTGATTTAGTTGTGTATGTTTTGGGTTTTTGTGAGCATTTCATTGCTAGAAAGTTCATGTGTAGTATTTAAAAGGTGTGTATGCTATGTGTCTGCAACATCACAGTTTCAGTTTCAGTCTGAGCTTTGTCTTGTTTCAGTCTTTCAAAAATGACAAAATACAAAAAGAAAACAGAAAAAGTGGAATGTGCACACAAACCATGATCAGTGTGTCTTTGTGCGAGCGGTCTCTGGGTTTTAACACGACTCGTGTCTTTGTCTGAAACACACTCTCAGACGTTTCGGTCACTCTGCGCTGTGTGTGAGGGGGTCGGGCCGTTAACCTTCATCCCTGCCTTTTCCAAGCAGGCGGCAGACGGCGGCTTCGTGGCCGATTGGTCCGCCGACTTCGGCTCAATGTCGGCCAACGGCGACGCCGCCGCCTCAGGAGCCGAGGCCCCGGCCGCCCCCGGGTCTCCTTCCGCAGGGCCGGAGGCGGCGCAGGCGGAGGTGGAGGGCGGAGCTCAGAGCTGGCCCCAGGCAGAAGGCCGGCAGCCGGGTGGAGACACAGCCTCACCCACCGAGGACAGCGAAGCCCCGGCGGCTGAGGAAGAGGTTAGCGGCTGGGACTCTCAGACTCACTTCAACCCTCGTTTCCCCGAGACGCCCGGCGATGAAGACGAGGCAGATTCAGAGGGAGGGGTGGAGGGGCGGGAGGACCGCAGAAAGTCCACGCCGGGCCTGGTGTTCACCAACGAGTTCGGGGAAGAGATCGAGGACAGCACAGAGGACAGACGAGACATCTGGTCCAGGTCTCCAGACGGGTCCGGCTCCGAGTACGAGACCGCCGAGGAGTGGGGTGACGGGGGTCAGGGCGGGGGCTGGGTGAGCGCTGATGATGAACCGTCCCCGGCGAATGCCTCAGAGGAGCAGCGAGCAGCTGATCAGCAATCAGGAGAACCAGGCTCACCGCCGGGAGGTGCAGAGAACTTTCCCTCTGAGCCACAGGCAGTGGGTGCGTTCGATTCAGATCCCTTTGCTGAAACGCAAGGAGGAGGTGCGTTTGATTCAGATCCCTTTGCTGAAACGCAAGGAGGAGGTGCGTTTGATTCAGATCCTTTTGCTGAAACCCAGTCAGGGGGTGCGCTTGATATGGTTTCTAAAACTGAAACACATGTAGTAGGTGCGTTTGATTCAGATCCGTTTGCTGAAACTCAGGGAGGGGGTGTGTTTGATTCTGTTCCTGCAACTGAAACTCAAACAGGAGGTGCGTTTGATTCAGATCCATTTGCTGAAACTCAAACAGGAGGTGCGTTTGATTCAGATCCGTTTGCTGAAACTCAGGGAGGAGGTATGTTTGATTCTATTCCTGTAGCTGAAACACAGAGTGAGGGTGTGTTTGATTCAGTTACGACAGATGACACAGTGGGAGGAGACAAACTCCAAATCGATTCTTTCACTGAAACAAAACAAGGAGGTGCATTTGATTCCGATCCTTTTGCTGAAACAACGGGAGTAGGTGCGTTTGATTCTGATCCTTTTGCTGAAACAGCGGGAGTAGGTGCGTTTGATTCTGATCCTTTTGCTGAAACAAAAGAAGGAGGTGCGTTTGATTCCGATCCCTTTGCTCAGCCTGAGTCTGGAGGGGGTGGGTTTGAGTCGGACCCGTTTGCTGAGACCTCGGGTGGAGGTGGGGTTACTTCGGGGAGTGGGTGGGACGCGGACCCTTTTGCTAACAGTTTCCCAGCAGCCTCTCCGGGGATTGAGGGTTCCGCCTCCAGCGCCACCTCCTGGCAGGAGGTGAGCGCCAGCGGTGGCTTCGACTCGTCTGTCACTCCACAAAACTCTGCGTCCGTCAGCGGAACGACAGCAGAAGAAAAAAAAGGAGCAAACATTCCCAGAATTCACAGGGAGCCAGAAAATTCGGACATGTCCGAAGACGAGGCTGCGAACCGGAGAATGGGAAAGTTGTACCAAGAGATAGATACAGAAAAGGAAGAGGTACTCGACTTCCTCAGATCTCCAGTTTGGTAGACTAGCTTAGAGTAGACTAGAAGTTAACTAATAAAAAGAAAAAAAGAAAAAATCCCCTTCCTCAAACTGAGAAACTGAGTGAAACAACCATCCCAAACCTGGATCCTAGCCTGAGCTCCTCCTCCTCCTCCTCCTCCTTCTCTTGCCTGCTCCCACATCTGAATGTCCTCCACTCATTCACTCCATAGTGACACTCATCTCCAGTCCAGTCCGTCATGTCAGATTATCTGAGCCTGGACCTAATCATGGCCTCCGATGCTAATCTGTGTGTCTAATCTAATCTAATTCAGGTGACCAATGCCTTTAATGGATTTTCTCAGGTAATATTTTTTCTCTTTAAGGAGTTAAACACACCTACTACTTGCACTTTATGAAACACGGAGATAATCTCCTGGCAGATGAAAAGTCAGGTTTCCTGATTCTTCAGTAGCAGACAGTTTAATCTGAGAAGACTTCCAAGAAAGTCACCAATGAAAGGCGAAGTGGAACCTGTGAGTCCAGACAGTCCGTAGCTGACAATGTTTACATGACAACGTTTTCAAAATGATGTCTGTTTACACAGAAACAGCAAAAATGCCGAAAATAATGTAATCACCTTTTAAACTGTTTACCAGAGCCGTGGTGCACAAAAGAAACAAAGAGAGAGAAAAAAAGTTTCAAGCATTTTAGAAATTTGTGAAAATTATGTTTAATTAAAAAAAGGAAAATGTGATTCTATGACATGTTCTAACATAAATTTGCCAAATTCATAAACAATAAAACAAAGAATGAGGATAGTTCAAATGTAATCTGTTGTAATTTAATCAATAACGCACAAAAGTTCTCGTCCAGGACGAACTGAGCAGCTTTCAGCAGCTTCCCGGCAGACAGGAGGACAGAGCAGAGGTTTACAGACTCCTAACAGCATGCTAGCTTGACCCAGACCCTCAGAAGCCTCAGGATCCCGCTCTGCTGTCCAGATGCCTCCTCTCAATATTTCCCACTCTCCCCACTTCTGAAGTTTTAAAAAAATGTTGAGCCCTTTTCTCCACAAATGATCTTCACTGTGTTTTTCTGCTTCCTGGTTGTCAGGCGTGAACTTCTTTTTTTTCCCCCTTGAAACATGCAAACTCAAAGGATGCAGCTGGTCCCTCATTTTTTGCTGATTTCGATAAGATGGTGAGTCCTGAACCCTTCTGATCTCTATTTCTCCACCTGTCTGGTACCTAGACGAACATGTATGCCTCTTAGATCCTTGAAGGTCCTGATTTTCATCCTGAAACCGATAACAGTTGATGCAGAATGTCAGGAACCAGCGTGGTGGGATGCTCTTCCTGCTTTGGACTTGACTTGGCTGTTTGTTTGTGAAAGAACGATGCAAACAGCGACTCGGCTGCAGCTCCAGCAGCTCCGGCAGCCCCCGAGGCTCCAACAGAAGCCGCCGAGGGCCCGGACAAAGCTCCGACTCCCCCTGCCGGAGGGGAGGGGGCCGAGCCTCAGCTGTCTCCTGCTGCTGAGGAGCCCGAAGCTGCTCCTGCTGTGGGTGGAGAGGTGGAGGAGGCTGCAGCGCCACCTGCTGACGAAGAGGAGCAACCTGCCGCTCCTCCTGCTGCGGAGGAAGAGCAGGAGAAGACTTCAGACAGCCCCAAGGAGGAGACGCCCGCCGTGAGTCCACATGCTGCTCCACCTGCCTGCAAGGAACCATCATCACCTTCACCTTCATCATCATCATCACCTTCACCTTCATCATCATCATCACCTTCACCTTCATCATTGTTATGATTTTTTCACTTTCATCACTGCCATCCTCATCTTTATTTTTTCCATCATCACGATGTGGTCATCGTAATTTACACTTTCATTCTCATCATCATCATCATCATCATCTTCATCCTCATCATCATCATCATCTTCATCCTCATCAGCTTGTGGATCATCCTCACAGTCATCATCATCATTACCATCATCATCGTCATCGTCATCTAGTTGATCATTGTCTCTGTCTTCATCGCCATCGTTCTTGAGCTTCTTATATAATCATCATCATCATCATCATCATCCTCATCATCACTACCATCATTAACATCTTATATATGGACTGCATCATCTTCATCGTCAGTATCATCGTCTCCATCATCATCATCATTATTATCATAGATCACCTTTATCATTACTGGTCTCATCATCATCATCATCATCATCATCATCATCATCATCATCATCGTCCCTGCTGTTATCATTTAGTTAAAATACTCTTGAGCCTTTTAGCTTGATATTTTGTTATTTGATGGTTTCTTTACTCCTGATTTTCTCTCCAAAGACGACGGCTGGATCTCCAGAATCTGAGAAGCCAGAGGTCGGTGAACTGTTGATGTCCTGCATTTATCTACTTTTGTTCTACTTTTGTTCTTATCTGTTGAAATTGAACTCAGATGGTAAATAAAGTGAAGGAACTCTCCTGAGCAGATTTGTGAACAGATGTGGGTTTTGGACAGGTTTTGGTTGGTTCATACAGATTTTGGTTGGTTTATGCTGATTTTGTTTTATTGTGATTTTGGGTTTGGCTTATACTTCCTTTTGACAAGTGTTGAACTGATTTTCAGCTCTGCAGCTGTTGTTCAAGCATCTTGTTTCCTGGACATAGAGCTCCTTTATGAGGCTTTGTGTTTATGTTCTAAGTTTAATTTACTTTCCCCCAAAAAAGTGTGACATCTGATGCTCTGTTTAGAAAAAAAATATTCTTGTAAACTGATATATAATGAATCTCTTCCTCACTACGTTTTGTTTATTGATGGTTTATTTTCCTGTGATCTGCTGCCTTGGTTCTCCATTGATACTGTAAATATCTGTACTCAGGTTCCTGCTGCTGAAGAACCCAAATCGCCTCCTGCTCAGCCAGTCCCTTCAGTACGTATGAATCGTTCAGGATAGAGGTTAAGGTTTACGACTCAAACAAAAGTATAGAAAAGTTTTTATCATTTCGGTGTAATAGGTTTTGTCATGGCGCTCCTGCTAAACATGCTAAGCGTTTGTGGTTTATCCTCACCGTCTGCAGGAAAACATGCCGATCCCCTCGGTGGTGATCGAACCCGCTTCGAGCAACGAGGGTGATGACGACCGCGACGCTGACATAATCTCTCCCACGACCGTCAGCGACAACGGCGTGACGGCCGCCAGCCAGCCCATGAAGCACATGACTCCGTCTGGGGGGGTGACGGGGCTTCCTGATGACTTCCTGTATAAGGTGGGCGTTCTGTCCGAGTGGTCAAAAACCAGCAGCTTTGTGTGTGTGTGTGTGTGTGTGTGTGTGTGCTGACGGTGTTGGTCTCTCCTGCAGGTGGAAACCATGCACGACTTCGAGGCGGCAAATGACGATGAGCTGGAGCTGAAGAGAGGCGATGTGGTGTTAGTGGTTCCCACCGCTTCAGCAGAGGACCAGGTGAGAGCCGCTGGGTTCAAGCAGCAGAAGCAAAAATCAGCCACAATTATTAAAGCTTTGTTAAAAAGGCTTTAAAAAAGTGGCCATGAGATGCAGCATGGATCATTCCTTCTGATCTATCTGAAAAGGCAAGCCAGATACGATCAATCCAAAATATTGTAGAACCTGATATGGAAATTACTGAAGGCTGATAACCAATCAGAAGAGGCTGATTGTTTCGTCTTTTTACATTTCAGCAAAAAAAAAACCATCACTGTGTTTCAGGCGGAATTCAGAGACAGGATCTTCTCAATGCACCGATCTCATAAATGTTGTCAAAACATCCATATGTCAAAAACTATAGCTGGTAGAAAAACATAACGTTGTGATGGAAGGTCATCGGGGTTCCTTGGCGATGTGAAAGGCTCCTAACAGGGTGAGTGTGTGTTTGTGTTGCTTGTCCAGGACGCCGGCTGGCTCACGGGCGTGAAGGAAAGTGAGTGGCTGACCCTCGGCGTGAACGCTCACAGAGGACTTTTCCCAGAAAATTTCATCCAGCGTTTGGAGTAAAGAATTCCTGCTTCTGCTGGAAGAAGAAGAAGAAGAAGAAGAAGAAGAAGAAGAAGAAGAAGAAAAAACCATAAAGGAGTAGAATCCTGAGAAATGAGTGGAAGCCATCCAGCCAGCATGTAGCCAAACCCACTCCCAGTGAAAAGACCCAATGAGCTGCTGCCGCTGCGAGCCGAACGTCACGAGGCTGAAACTCCGCCCCAGGTACCAGTCACAGTAGTACTCTCCCCAGCATTACTAATCATTTACAAGCATGACGTGATTAGTATGTCCTCCCCTGTCCGGATGTCAGATATGTTTATTTCCTTGAATAAAAGAAGAAAAAAAAAGGGATGTTTCTGAGGGCTACAAACAAAAAAGAAAGACTAAACTGTATCTACTTTGCACCAAGTGTGTTGTAACAATTCTGTTGCTCTGCTGTGGAATATACCAGAATCTGTAGTGCTGTGAAATATTTAAATGTTACTGAGTGTCACATGAAACTCTGGAGTTTATTTTTTTGTTGTTTTATTTATTTATTTTCCAGAACACTGTCAATCTCAAATCAGAGTTAGTGTATTCCTCTAGTGTCATTGTTGAATGTGTGTGTGTGTGTGTGCGTGCGTGTGTGTGTGGTGATTGATCTTTTCTTTTACCATACGTGGTGATGATCAAATGAGTGTGTGTTTTTTTCTTGACGAGAGGATCCAGATATTTATTCTGAGAGTGTTGGCAAACAAAAGTAGTGCACATCCAGCATGATGAAAACCCCCCCGAACTTTGAATAAAGTAAATATTATAAGATGGAAAATAAAGATGACCTCTTCATCAGTGTGTTTCTAGAGCCGTGTGATCAACATGTTTACATATTAGTGGGAACCGGAGCCAGTCGGAAGAGGCGGGGGCCTGTTCTGAAACCTATTATGCATTTTATGTTGTTGGTACATTCCGGGTTTCCATATTCCAGCCGTAATGTAGACCTTCGGACACCATGTCTATTGCTTTGGTAGTGAAGTAAAACCTGTAGACCTTTGTGACCGGCTCAAGACCTTGTTTGTTGCGGTCTTGAGCCGCGCCGTAACAACCTTGTTGTGATGAACATAACCGTAACCACTGATGTCAACGATCAATAAATCAGAGTTTATGAGGTTCACTTTGTCAGATGCATGCATGGGAGAACATTTCTTTGATTCGCTGGAGCCTGTAAACACAAACAATGAAGGGAGGCATTTCCATGGTCAGTCAGATGGCGAAGGAGCAGATAAATCTACACGGTGAACAAACAAAAACTCCTGAGAACTTTTACAACATTATTTGGACAAATCAGCACGTTTTCAGAGCGAAGACGAAAATTCATTTAAAATAATTAAAATTAAAATATTCTCACAATTGAAATAATTAGTGAGAAACTGTTGACATGTAGTTCAAGGCTGCTTACACACATGAAAAACCAAACAACACAGCCCTCTCGAGAACATCCAACAATTCAACAGGAGCAAGCAGAGGAGACGTCGGAATGGAAAAAACTCCCTTTAACAGGAAGACACCTGCAGAACCAGACCCAGAGGAGGAGGCTTTCTGCTCTGGCTGTTAGTCGATAGAAGAACAGGACGGAGACGGGAGCAACAAGTGAACAGAGATGAATCCACTCGCTGACGACGGATTGAAGCAGGAGTGTCAGACGATTCAAGATCTGCGTTAAAATTGTGTGGATTGCTTTCCAGGTTCTCTACAGCAGTAAATGCAAGGTGAAGCAGGTTTTTATCCAATATGGTGGCAGCATGATGAGCTGAAGTGGTCCGTGAGAAGCTTCTATGTCTGTGACCATCCAGCCAGCCTCCCTTGTTTCTTTTGTTCAGTAAAGCTTGATTATCTGAGAACTGTCTGACTGCTGCAGCAAGTGTATGACAATAACACACCCATGGAAATAGTCAATTATTGATGATAATCCATCACAAGGCCACTGTATTATAAAAATAACAATTACGGTACAAGTTGCATCGTCGTAACAAACAGATCAGCTCTGAGTAACAGAATGTCCCGTCAGTTAAAAGAACAAGCAATTCCTGAATTTACTACTTTTTCAGCTGTTTTCATCCTGCAGGACTTTACAAGGTTGGATAAATGTGATAAGAACCACTTATTTAGAATGGATTACACCGTTTTTACCATTTCTTTCATATCTTAAAAAGAAAGAACATTTACTTCACAATTTTATAGTAAAAGTTGTGTACAAACTTTGGAGTATGATAATAGTCCAGATCAGCCTCACATTTCAGAATGGCCTTGTAGTCTCACGTGTCGAAGGTGCAGAGTTCAGTCTGGAAATGGATCAACCTCCACTGTTTTCACTCTGAATTAAAGACGTAATTTCACAAAACAACAGGGTGAGATTTAGCAGCAGCTCTTATCTCAGTGTTCATCATGACTGATCGTGTATTTGTGGGTTTTCATCAGTTTGTAGCTACAACTTTGGAACAAACAGAAGGTTTCCAAATACGGCCGTCAGATAAATGGGTCAAACGCTCATGAAAACAATCGTGAACCGCTTCGTGTTTGGACCTCGGTTGTATCACATCAGGCGTCTGTGGAGGGCGGTGATGGATGTGCACGTGACAGTCAGAAAGCTGAGGTGATTCTGTGGAGGGTTCAGTTCATCTGGACCCTCGTCAATAACATGTTTTCACTGTTTGAACAGACGGGACAGGGAGGTTGTGGAGAAGCGGAGGGGAGAATATTCCCGCTTTGATCCACAGCAGCCGTGGCAGGAAACGAAGCTTCTGCATGACATGCCGCTCCGCTGATAGGAACGAGCTGCACTGCAGAAGTGTGACTTCTCACCTTTTCCCCTTTCAGCCTGCATCGTCCCCCCACCCAGTCATCCCAGGTCAGGGCTGCTGTCGGCGTTATCAGCTGTCGTGATTGATGGGGCTTTTTTCCGAGCAGCGGCGGCTTTGTGCAGGGTTCAGCACTCAGTTATTCATTTGCAGCAACCCGATGCTCCTCACTGAACCCGACTTCATCACTACATGCTGTCGGACTGTGGCTTGAAGTTCAAGTTTCTCTCTCAGCTTCACATGTTTGCTGTCGTTCCCTTTCCTACCAGCTGGTGGTGTTCCACAGCCGTCACCAGCTTCTTCCCTTCACTTATGCAACAACTTGATCAGTCAGAGCTGCTTCTATCAGTGATCTCTAAGGAGTTATCATGACTCATCCTGCTTTATCTGAAGTAGAAATTCCCGTGAAGGGTCACAAACTGGAAACAGCAGGACGCCTCTTCAGGGTTCCAGTAGTAACGTATTTATTTCCCAGCATGTTTGTACATTTCAAATATTGTATATTAGTACAAAATGGCATCAGTGGTGCAGATATAGTTGTTTTCCTTGTAATCATTGTATATATGTAATTAAAGACTTTCAATAAATCAACAAATTGGCACATTGACACTGGCCACTCAGACGCATGTCTTCAACAACAAATAAAATGTAGACTTCAGTTTTATCATTTCATATCATTTACATGAGAGAGGATCTTTAATAAATAACCAAATTGAGCTTTCTTAACAGTTTCAGGCCAGAAGTGGCAGAGAATTTTCAAACGTCTACATTTCTCTTTAACTTAGCTTCAGATTCCTAATGAAGCCAAGTTCCTGTGAAACAAGTGGAGGAGGCCGGTGGTGTTTTCTTTTGGCATTTCGCCAACAGATCTGCCTCTGAGGAACTGCTTGTGGCGTTCAGAAGAAGGAACGAAGCAAAGCACAGATCTTATTAAGGTGAGAGAAAGTTCCAGCTGCATGTACAGTTTCCTCTTCATTTTTTGGTCAAGTTTCCAGAAAAAAAAAAAAAAAAATTGCCAGTGTAACTTTGTTGTTGTTAGACTAAACTCCCCCCACCCCCTTTTAATTATTTTTATTTTTATTATTATTATTTTTTTTGCATGAGGAGACGGAGGGAAGAGGAGAAAAACCCTCCTGTTCAACAGGGAGAAACCAGCTGAGCCAAACTCAGAGAGGGAGAGTTTCTCTTCTGGGTAGAGTGAGTAGAGTGAGGCTGGAGGAGGACAGGAAAAGGGAGGAGGACAGACACAGAGAGCAAAAAACACCAAACAGGTTGTAAATCCAGGACCTGCAGACGGTCGGGGGGAGGTTCAGACCATGAAGTCTGAGTTCAAGAGAGAGAAGGAATGTTAGTGAGACGTACCGATCAGGTTTATGGCAACATAATTTAAGACCTACAGTACTGAATTGAGCTTTTTAAGACTTTTCTTAAGATATTAAAAGCTGATTTGTAAATTCAATATTTTAAAGCACTTTTAAGACCCTGATGGAGCCCAGTCAAGTTCTGCAATGTGAGCAGCGAGCCACATGGCCTTTGAAACCCTCACTTTGAAGAGCAGAACCTCTGGTTCCACTGAACATTAACATGCTGAGTCTGAGGGGCTGCGGTTCATCAGCGACAGACTCCTGAGCAGGGCCGTCACTCGGATTTGAGGACGGGGGGTTTTAGCCCTCAAGAGACGCCCAGGATGTGAGAGAACGTAGCGCACGAGCACAAAACTCCACAGTTAGCAAAGACAGAAGTTATTCTTTCTGTATTGGTGTTTAATTTGTGAATACAAGCTGAACATTGGGCGGTGGAAATGTGTGATCCAGCTACATTATTTGATTTCAAAATTTGGAACAACTGAAATTGTATTGAATGAATCAAAGTAATGGAAATATGACTCACCATTTCACCTCACCTCTCAGAATGGCCTTGTAAATCACATGTGTCAGTTTAATGTGCGAGGAGCAGAGTTCAGTCTGGAAATGGATCAACCTCCACTGTTTTCACTCTGAATTAAAGACGTCATTTAACAAAACAACAGGGTGAGATTTAACAGCAGCTCTTATCTCAGTGTTCATCATCTCTGATCGTGTATTTGTGGGTTTTCATCAGTTTGTAGCTACAACTTTGGAACAAACAGAAGGTTTCCAAACACGGCCGTCAGATAAATGGGTCAAACGCTCATGAAAACAATCGTGAACCGCTTCGTGTTTGGACCTCGGTTGTATCACATCAGGCGTCTGTGGAGGGCGGTGATGGATGTGCACGTGACAGTCAGAAAGCTGAGGTGATTCTGTGGAGGGTTCAGTTCATCTGGACCCTCGTCAATAACATGTTTTCACTGTTTGAACAGACGGGACAGGGAGGTTGTGGAGAAGCGGAGGGGAGAATATTCCCGCTTTGATCCACAGCAGCCGTGGCAGGAAACGAAGCTTCTGCATGACATGCCGCTCCGCTGATAGGAACGAGCTGCACTGCAGAAGTGTGACTTCTCACCTTTTCCCCTTTCAGCCTGCATCGTCCCCCCACCCAGTCATCCAGTTACTCCTTTTGTTACACAAGATGCTTCCGGTTGCCTCCACTTTATTACTTAGAATTGCACGTCAATGTGCTCACAGACTCAAACGTCATCTATGAACTAATAAATTTTAAATCTTTTCAGAGCCGTGCAAATCCACATTACTGTAACATGCCAACAATGAACTCAGAATTCCAAGAAATTCCAGAATGATTCTGTTTCATTGGGCGTCGTATCAAACACCTCAGAGACCTGGAGCTTTGAATGCCTTCCCAGAAAAGAGGATCTAAGTTTCAAGAAACCATTTTTAAATCAAGTTCCATTTTTTTTTGGAAAGGAAGTCAGACAGCAAACAGTGAACAGCAAAGGCAATGCAGACAAATTTTTCTGTTGCCAACAAAGGATTGAGAAAAAGTCAAGTCAAACATTTAAAGTGGACGAGACGCTGACACACATCTCTCTCGTTGGTTTCTCCTTGATTTCAGCTGATCACAGGTGAAAACTGTTATGCTGGTGCATCAGACAGAGCAGAACCATAGATACTTCTCTATTTTTCACTTTAGGATAATAGAAATTGGCTGGGTTTCTGCCTTTCCTCTCCTGAAAGACAGACAGGGGATCAGAAAAGAAAAATTGCATTATGGAGTTTGCACGTTTTATGCGAAACAGCGCCCCCTGCAGGCCTTGGGCGTAATGCAGCTTAGTGAAAAACTTGTCCCTGTGACTTGCCTGCACGGAAGAGAGGAACTCCTTCCTCGCTCGTTTAGCAGCACTCGAGTAAAATGTAAGTTTCTTTTACCTGGTGGAGTCTGTGCTGGAGCTGTGGCAGTGCTAGAAGCCAGTCTTTTCTTACTTTCTGGAAGCTCCTGCTCAGTTGTTGCTCACTAAGCATCTGGCGGAGTAATGGCGGAAAAAACTAAACTTAACCAGCCGGAGCACGCATTACGTCATTCCTTTCAAATTCTCCCCAAAGAAATTCGGGTGCCGGACCGGCACTGCAACTTTCAAGTGACAATTTAGCGCTGTTAGAGGTACTTGTAATGAATATGTCAGGGCACATTGTACACATCATTAAAAATGTGTAACATATTTATGGTGGAAAATAAGTATTTTTAAGGTTGTAAAACTCCTTAATGCACCTTTAAATTACACAAGTTAATTAATCTACAAACACGACAAACTGAGGATGGAGTTTGAGAGTCACTCAAAACAAGACATTTCATTCAGTGTTTATCTTTTATGAGGCATTTCTTTCAGATCATGCAAACTAGTGGGAAGAGTACAGTCTAACTGATTAATATAGACTGTGGGGTATTCTAAAATGCTTGTACTGTTTATTATTTCTGTTTTGATAAGAAGACAGATGCTTCTGTTATTGTGGTGAGAGGTATTTTCCCAGCTGACTCACCACAACATGGACATTGAACTGCTCGCCGCTGGCATGACGCCATTCTGTCCACCACGGGAGGATTCGTGTGTGGTGATGGTTGCTGTATATATTCTTCTGCTCATGGTGACTCAGCTTGGTACTGTATGTCCTGCAGTCAGCGGTGAGCAGCCTGCAGACGCAGCACCCACAGGCCCTCTTTCTTATCTTTGGAGACGCTAATCACACCTCCCTTTTATTCTGCTCTGCCCAAATTCTCCCTTTTTCCTCTTCAGATAGAAAAACACTGGACTTGTTTCATGTCAACTTTAAAGAAGCATTTCAGTTATAACCCCTTCCTCCACAGGGAAGATCTAATCACAGCCTGTCCCTGCAGGTCCGTATGCAATGCCAACTCAACTGTATCAAATATTTGGTGCACAAAGACTCAAAGCAGTTTCTGCATGTTTGGTTCTGACACAGGAAAGCAGGTTGGATCCACATGACCTGAGTGATCTGGATGGCTGGTAACATAACAAAAGATATAATTGGGTCTGAACCATCCAGAGATTTGGAAACCAGTAATGATATTTCAAAACTGTATTTTCTGTATGGCAGGAAGCCAGTGTGAAGACCTGAGAACTAGAACTGGACTGATGTGGTCCACGTCTTCTGAGGTGGCAGGATCATAAGACAACTGCACCATTCAATAAACTAGAGGCATACAGTAAATATGAACTTTAATTCCCACAAAACCATCAATTATAACCCACCTGAGTCGCAGCTCGACTCTCTACTGGGACCATGTTGAAACCACTGATTGTGGTTAAAAGATAGACGAAACTTACGCGATGTCCCCCACAGCGCTCTGAAATCTCATGTTGAGGATTTGAGCAGGACATCTCCACATTGAACTCTTGAAACCAGATGTAAATGTGATTGGTCCTGCCTGTCACGTGACCGCATCACGTGACGTGATTGGGCTATTTATACAAAAATCTAACTCATAAAATAAAATCAACAGATGATTTATGTGAAAATAAGAGTCTGGTGAAGCCAACATGGTTGTAGAAACTAGTGATAGAGACCAAACATGTTCAGAAACTGGGTGCTTTGTATGTTTATTTGCACTCTGAAAATCGACATTTTGAATGGGTTCCAATGAGACATAGGCTTCTTTTGAAACCATCATTGCCCCCTGCTGAAATTTCCCTGGAATTACAGCTTTTTTTGCACGTTAGGATTGACTTCACTTTTTACACAACATGGGAAAACTTGATTTACAAATACAAACTATGAAATTATGTGCAAAACTCTGAAGTCATGTGCAAACATTCATTTGCAGATGCAAAGTATTCATGGCATTGTATTGAGCCCATAGATTTGGCACATCCAAAGGCTGACCCGCTCAATCCCATCACTCAGTGCTTCAATTCTACTGTAGTCTCCTGGTAAGCATGTCAGCTGCAGTCTAAAATCCGAGCCAGAGGTGGCAGGTAGCCTACATAGAAAACAGAAGTGGGCCTGGGGTGGAGCCTTGAGGAACTCCATGTCCTTTTTTACTGAGCTCAGACTTGAAATTAGTGGTTCCTCTCTTTTAGATGGGAATTAAGCCTGTCTAATGCTGTACTAGAGATGCCCACTCAGAGTTTCAGTCTGTCTAACAGAACGTTCTGATCAACATTGTCAAAAGAAGTGCTGAGATCAAGCAAACCCAGAACTGAGATTCTTGAATTATGTTCAGACATTCATGAGTTATCTCTTTAAATCTGAATTCTTAGAACAGTGTCTCTTTATGAATGCCATAATGAATGTCTGGATTTGTTTACCTCCACCTGCATTTTGCTTTTCAACTTTTTTTTTCAGTCTTTATTTACTGGGTTTGTTTTCATGGAGATTCTTTTTTCACCTAGAACAATTTTCCCTTCAGTCAAATGAAAATATAAAATCAAGCTTGTGTTAAAAAAGTACAGTCACTGATTAAATGTGTCTTTTCTGTGTTGAAAACTAGATGTTTATTTGAGCGAGCTTTAATATCCTGCTGTACTGCACTAACATGTTAACAAGAGGAGCTTTACACTTATAAGCTCCTCTTGGAAAAGCAAATCTGTCGGGCACATAACAGCAGCCAGACTTCCATTCTGCTGCTTCCATGCTGGACACGACAGGTTAGAAAAAAAAAATCCTGCTGTACTGAACCACAGATTGGTTGACAGGAAACCCCTTTCAAATGAGATAAGTTTTCTAATTCCACACAGAAAATACTGTGTTACTTCTAATGGCCATTTTTAGTTAAGTCAGTCTTAATGTTCACACGGCTGATTCGTCCTTATCTCTTCAAGGGTAAAGTCTCACGATGATTTCTGATCTTCTGTCATAGTGAGTGAATCATTTTAATTTGAAAACCTGAGGAAGAGTCTTTTAATTGTATCACCCCACCAGTAATTACAGAGTCAGTCAGGACAAACAGGGCGGGACACACACACACACACACACACACACACACACACACACACCCCATTGCATCATTTTTACATTTCAGGTTTCAAAAAAGTTTTGTGTTTCCATGGCAACGTTATGAAAACAATCCCAGTCTACAAGGAAACACAGAAACACTGAAAATGGTGGATGGACTGAGCGCCTTGCATGGCAGCCGCCTCCACGGGCGTGTGAATGTGTGTGTGAATGGGTGAATGTGATAATGTAGCGCTTTGGTCTCTGCTAATGCAGATGAAAAAGCACTATATAAGTGTAGTCCATCTACCATTTACCATGGTGCAGTTTTCATGTTGGGCCACTAGTGGGTGCTGTTGATTACTTCTGTGATGAATCCAGTGCATGTGCCCAGAGAACTTGTCACTCTGCTTATAGTTGACATCCTGGAAAATACTTTTCACCTCTCCAGGTGTAACCTGCCTTCACTGGAATATATTCCAGCTCCCCGAAATCCATCAATGTGGTGTGGAAGATCTATGGGTCTTCTTGTTATGCTCCTTTATAATCTCCTTTTGTTCAGATTTAAACCAGGTGGATTGTTTTAATAGAAAACTAGAATTTGGCGCTCAGAGAGCGCAGACCTCCGCCACAGGTGAAATCAGTCACCAACAACAATAAGAACACCATATAAAAATATCAGTAAACAGATGTAAACAAACCCTATCATCAATTTAAGACGTAGTACTGAGGCCCTCTGCTGGATAGATACAGTACTACACTGGTCAAATGAAAGTCATCACCCTAACGGAACGCACTGGACGCGGAAGCGCCGCACACGGCGCTTCTGATCGCCTCCCATGTTAACCTATCTGACTGGCCGCACACAACGCGCAGGGGGGCGCCGTGCGCGCCGCGACTCACGCTCTGCAGCGCGCCCGCTCCGCTTCATTCTACTTTTCACGCGAGCGGCGAGAGCGCCATTTGTCAAGCTGGATCAAGCAGATCGGACCCGGCAGGAAGTCGGAAACAGAAAAGGCAAGAGAATCCGGTCAATTTTCAAAATAAAATAAATTAAATGACGATTAGTTACGGTGTGGTTCGTCCGTCTGTCACTGGGTCTAATCACAAGAGAGATGGACACACACACAAACAGACATACGCACGTACGCACCCAATCAAACACACACACACACACACACACACACACACACACACACACACACACACACACACACACACACACACACACACACACACACACACACAGCGACAGACATTCACGTGATGCAGAAAAAAAGAGGACAGGAGGAGAAAAAGTCACACACACATCCATACTGGCAGAGCGAGACAGAGGGAACAAACGTGAAAACCGAGAGCAGACGGATCCAGCCGAGTGCAGTCGATGTGTGACCAGCGCGGAGAGCGCAGGCAGCAGAGACGCCTCCAGTGCGAACAGCCAAGTGCCGGCGCGGAGACGTTCGCGGCGCCTCCGCTATGCTTCCGCGTCCAGTGCGTTCCTGACGTAACATAACTCAGCAATAAAAAAAAACAACACAATGACGGACATGCAGAGATGCATAACAAAGGAAACAAACAGTCCAACACAGGGTGAAATCACTTACAGGCGAAGCTCTGATCAAGTTTTGAAGAGAAGCCAACTTGTGGCAATTTTGTTGTGCTGCTGTGCGACTGTTCCGAAACAGGTCCGACTAGGAACTAAAACTAAAGTTCCGCTGGGCGGTACACCCTACTGGTCAATGATAAAGAATCCTTTAAAAATTCGTGATGATCATCACCAACATTTAATGGATTCTAAGTTAGCCCAAGACCCACCTTTCCACAAAGTTTCATTGCAATCCGTCCATTACTTTTTCCGTGATCTTGCCAACCAAACAACCAACCAACCAGCAAACCAACAAACCAACCAACCAACAAAGCGACGTGATTACATAACCTCCTGGCGGAGGTAATTATCTGTTTTGAAAGTTGAGTGGCTCATTTTATGTGAACACTGCTCATTTGAAAAATGTTGGACAGCTGATGGTTTGAAAGTGTTTGGGCTGAACAGTTTAGAATTGGGCCTATGCAAAGCCAAACATTAAAAAAAAAAATAACAGCCCTTATTAACTATAAATGCATGTCTCAGTGTCCCATATTGTTCTATATTATTTACCAAAAGTTGGCCTAAACAGGGGGTTGTCACAGTTCAGTCAATAAAAAGCAGTCTGTAGCACTGAAGACTACTGGAAAGAAGTCAAAAAAACAACAACACACATTTGTGAGATATTTTAGAATTCAGCAGATCTGCAGAGCATGTTCAGAAGATTTCCCATCCAGATGATCTAATCAGGCTCAAACCAAAAAAAAAAGAAATTATTTTAGACTGTTCTGTACTGAAACAAGTACACTGCTAAAAAAACAAAGGAACCACTAAAAATAGCATCTCAGATATTAATGAATGAAAAAAAAAATCAATTGAAAATCTTTAGTCATTACATAGTGGAATGTGCATGGAGTCTGTTTCTGACAGCTAAAGCAGAAACATGCGTAGTGGCCTGTTGGCGGTCATTGTTCAGACTCTGGCAGTGCTTCTTCTGTTCTTCCTTGCACTAAGGAGCAGGCTGCAGTCCTGCTGCTGGGTTGTTGCCGTCCGACAGCGCCCTACACGTCGCCCGGTGTCCTGGCCTGCCTCCATGCTCCGGACACTGTGCTGACAGACACAGCAGACCTACTTGACACAATGCACATTGACGTTCCATCCTGGATGAGCTGCACTACATGAACAACTTGTGTGGGTTATATTCGCGTTATGTCGGAGTACCTCGAGGGGTGAGCACTGACAAAAAGCAAAAATGATCAAAACATCAGCCAGGAAGGATGAGAACAGAGAACAGTCAGTGGTCACCACCTGCTGAACCACTCCTCCTTGGGATTGTCTTGCTAATTGCCTCATTTCCACCTGGTGTTGTTGTGCAGGTGAAACTGATTCACACATCAGTCTGGTTTCCTAATGAGGACAGGTTGATTTCACAGCAGTGAGACTTTTTCCTTTGAGCAGTGAGGCTGAAGAGTTCCTGGAGGTTAGATGGTGAAGGTCACATGTTGACATTAATGTTGGTGTCAGATCACTCACGGGTTTTGTGGAGGGTAACTTCCCAACAATCCAGAAGGAAATGACAGTAATGAACTTTTGAAATTCAACAACAAACAGATTTTGAAACCAACATGTTCAGCGCTACATTATTGTGTTTGTGGGAGCTCTACGATGACCGCCAGTAACTGAACATTTCCACCTGATCACTGTGTTTAAAACACACGATTTACATGCAAAGAACCTCATTTTGCATGTGATTTATTTATCAATTTATTCTTTGAATATCATCTTTAAAACACAAGAAAACTGAAAGTGCGATCCATTACATAAGTGTGTAAGTCAGTATGTTTGTGAAGAATAACACCCTTGGTAGAGACAAGTCAAGTGTGTGTGTGTGTGTGTGTGTGTGTGTGTGTGTGTGTCCTGTTTGACCTGACTGACTCTGTAATTACAGGTGGAGTGATGAAATTTAAAGACTGGTCCTCAGGGTTGAGTCAACCACCAATTACAAAAAGTGAAAAACAAACTCATAATGAGACGTTACGTCTGACAACTAAGGCAAAACCTGCAGGGCGCATATTTTCAAAACTGGCTTAACTCAGGGAGACGCAACAAAATAGTTATTTCCAAGTAATTCCAATTTCTTGGGATTTTCAGTAACAATTTGAGTTGAGATGATCTTGAATGGAGATAAACATTTGGATGCTTTTTCATCAAAAAGGCAGTTTTTTAAATACAGAAATTGTTGAAAGCGTAAATTTGATCAACTTGTCTGATATTCAAGGTTTTGCATCAAATGTCAAGGTCATATTGGTACTGAGAAATTCAGTGATCTTGCATGTCATGGTTCAAAAGAAAAAAGTCACAGATCGACCTTTGAACCTTGTTTTTCTGAATTCTCAGAAGGGAAAACGTTTCTCTGGCATTGGCGTAGAGCCAGAAAACAAACAGAGAGAAATATGCTGGCATTGATTTGTATGTCAACATTTGCACATGTGCACGGCTCGCCTTGGTGGAAAGAATGTGAAAAGGTTCAACATCCACGCATGCATGGCATGGAAACGCTGTGCAGTTTTACCTGCAGATAATGGACTCAACGTGCTGATTCCAATATGTAGAGATATTTGACACATTCTAATGCACACTTCATCCTTTAATGGGACATTGTGACACACGCAGTGCTTTGCGACTTTGCTGAGTCAGTGCGACTATAAAAGCTGTAAGCCGTGCAGAAATAAAGAGTTCTTCTCTTCTTCTACCACGCCTGACAGAAGGAAAATGTTCTCCAGGTTCAATGTTGTTCTTTGGACTGGTCTGTTAGGATTCTTCAGTCTGGAAATTTACTCCGTCCTCTTATTAAATTACTACATGGTTAGAGCTGACCAACAGTCACTTACGTACAAATGAAAGGATTTTTTCCCCCCTTGAAATAAAGTAATTTAAAGACTGAAGACCTGCTTACTTTCATCTGCGTTGAACAAATTGCTCAATAATCAGAATTTTAAGAGCTAATAAAAGATGTAGTTTTCATGTTGGGCCAGTAGTTGGTGCTATCGCGTGTTTTAATAGTGAAGCCACACATATAATATAGGCACACAAAGTACAATACACTATAAACATTAACTAGAACTAAAACATTTATAAGGACAGATGACAAAGTTGAATTGCCATTCCAAGTGAGTCTCAACTGTAAAATTAACAAGGCCAAGGAGAATGTGGACCGGAAGTCATGTCACTGAAAACCTTGTTCTTAGGGCCAATCCCAATTCTACCCCTTTCCCCTGCCCCTCAGCCCTACCCCTATCATATCACGAGGCTTAAAGGGATACGTCAACATTTTGGAAAATTGGCCCATTTAGCGCAATTCCTTAGTCATTTGGAACAGCATACTTACTTTTTTTGTGAGGGCGAGCTGTTGTTTATTCAGAGGTGAGTCGGGGAAGGTTTTCGGGACGGACACAATGGAAGTGGGCGGTATTTTTGTTCCCCCTCGTCAAACTCATCAAATACAAAATCCAACAACGCCAAAACACTTTGGTGGACACGTTATAATCTGCACATTCACTACGCTGTGAAATATTAATGCAAAATGACCAGATTGAGTTGTTTATGCGAAGATTGCTAAGACGGAACTACTTACTAAACATGGCGTCTGGGCGTAGTGATTTCAAAAGAAAAAGTAGTTCCCAGTATTTGCTTCAGTGTCGTAACGCTACAATATTATTTATTGGTGTTCCACAGTGTAGTGAATGTGCGGATTATAACGTGTCCACCAAAGTGTTTTGGCGTTGTTGGATTGTGTATTTGATGAGTTTGACGAGGGGGAACAAAAATACCGTTCACCTCCATTGTGTCCGTCCTGAAAACCTTCCCCGACTCGCCTCTGAATAAACAACAGCTCGCCCTCACAAAAAAATTAAGCATGCTGTTTGAAATGACTAAGGAATTGCGCTAAATGGGCCAATTTGCCAAAATGTTGAGTATCGCTTTAAGGGCTATCCCAATTCTACTTTTTGAATATGGGTAGGGGAGAGGGGGAGGGCTACTTCACCCCTTTCAGAGAAGTCTGCATGGATGCTCCCTATTCTCAATAGGGGTAGGCGGAGTTTTGCATTGGCCAGAAAAAAACAACATGGCGCCCACCAAGGAGTTGCACAAATACAAGCTTGCTTTCTGAATACTATTTAAAAAGCTATAAAAAGTGCATTTGCTTCACTGAAATTTATAGATATACTAGCATGACAGTGTCCCAGTCATGGATTAACGTTTTAGTGCTGTGTAGCACCGTTTCCAATCGTATTTTGTAACTTCTGAAGAGCACTAATCACTATATTAACGTCATCTTTCATCATGTTTTTAACGTAATATGTTTGACACAGGGACCCCCGATGAAACTCCTAGTTCAGTTTAGAGGTGAAAATGAAGAAAAGTTTTTGAAATCAAAATACAGCGCCAAAACACAATGGGAGTAAGTTATATTATTCGTCTAAGCTACAATATGTCAGTAATAAAAAGTGTTTATATAAATATATATGTATTAATTTAGGAAATTCATAAAAGAAAATGGCTTGGAAGGGGAAGTTACAGCCCAGAAAGCTTCAAAAAAGTGGGAGAACCTCAAGAAGAAATATAAGGTAAATAATAATACCATTATTAAAAAACAAAAGTAATTTCTAATGTAATTTCTATCATTTCTAATATCCATAATTTTTTGTTGTTGTAGGACCTGAAACTTGTAAAATCTGGCTCTGGCACAGAGGAGGGGAAACCACTGGTATCCCAATTCATAGTGCTGCAAAGATAACCCTAGCCCTCAGCCCTATTCTAAAAGGGGTAGGAGAATGATAGGTGTAGGGCCGAGGGCAGAGGGGTAGGAGTAAGTGGTAGAATTGGGATTGGCCCTTACTGTTCATCTGCTCGTGCATGTGCAGAAGAAATATTTACTATGGCCGTGTTGCACATGTAGCATTTCTACCGTTTACATGACGATGGAGTTGGAGCATTTTCAAAAACTTCTACCTTGGGATCCATTCTCAAGAAGTTATATAAAGTGTTGTATGGTAAAGTATTGCACAAGGCACAACAAAATGTGAAATTGCTTTAAATCCTGGCAGTGATTAATGCTGCACACCAAAAGCTCATAATAATGATGAGCTTTTCCTCCAGTAAATAGGAGCTTCATGAAATTGACACCTGAAAGGACAACATCATCAGCATGCTGTGTGCTCAATAACTCCTTCTTTGCAAGACTAATGTAACAAGTTCACTTAACTGTGTCTACAAATAACTGATTAACCTCTGACAGACTGCGTGTCGTGTTATGTAACATGTACAAGTGGTGAAAGAGAGCAAATGAGTGTAGATACGGATCAATACAATCAATTCACACTGTGCTGGTTTGGCTGTGAGAAAAGTGAAGTTCAAGCTTTATCAGTGAAGAGAATGTGAAAGACATTCAGAAACATATTTATATTTTCCTTTTATTGAAAAATGTTCAATTCAACAAAAATAAAATGTACGTAGTACAAAGTAGATAACAGAGTAGTATAGGAATGAGTCCAATCAGTCAGAAACACTTTGATGGTAAGAACAAAACCAGTCCCAGTGAACTTGGTTTCTGGTTTTTGGTTTTGCAAAATATAATAAGTAATTTTGTGGAAATGTTGGAGGAATTTCTCTCTTTACAGGGAAAAGGCCACAAACAGCCAAGATTTCTTTCCAGCATCCAACTTTAGCTGGACTCTCCCAGCTATTTTGAAATGTGAGAGTTCTAAGAGTTGCAGCAATGCTCTGTCTTATTCACTGCTTACACGTACAGTTTAAAAAAACATGAAAGGACAATGTCACAGATTTTCCCAGATTGAGATTGTGAAACAGATCACGATCTCATTGTCACGTATTGGGAAACCACGTGTGAAAAGAAACAGGTCGAGTGCATCTTGGCGTGGCTCATATGACTCCATTGAACTCTGCTGCAGAGGAGAAACGTCACGTCTCCAGGTCATCAAGAGAAAACAAAATATGCTCCAATCCTGGGTTTTTCTATCTGTGCTCAGAACTGGTTCGGCATTAGAATCACAGCGATCCTTCTTTCTAAAGAAAAACCCCTGTTATCTCTTTACACAGTTTGATAAAGTTTTCAACAATCTGTGAGGACTCTATTCATATGTACAATGTGTGTTCTTCACGCAGCGAATTAAAGCAGATAAAATACAGAATTCAGTCTATGTACATATGCAGTGTGGCGTCTGCATCGTCACCACCTGCATGCTGAAATATACAGTACACTATTTACACGATTAGGTTCAGTCGCTCAGAGAGTGCCTACTACAGCGATTTCAGCTTGTACCTGAAGTCCACATCGTAAGTCGGCTGGAGGATTCCCAGACCGGCACGGGACTGGTCAAGAGGCGGGACCTTGACAGCGGGGTCTAGCAGTTCCATGTCGAAATAGGCCAGCACCAGACTCAGGAACTGCTTGATTTCGTAGACGGCGAAGAATCTTCCGGGACACTTGGTGACCCCCGAGCCGAAAGGCATGTAGGAGTAACGCAACCGCCGGCCGCCGTGGTAAAATACGGTTTTCATCTGACCCTTCTCATCCAGGAAGCGGTCGAATTTGTACTCCTGCAGGATGAAACAGAGGAACACGAGTTTGAGTGTTCATTCAGTTTTGCAGTTATATGCTTTCACTAATAGGCACAATAAAGTCTGTTGGGACTCATACATGTGGCGAGGACGAGAACCTTTGACCGCCAAATTCAATTCAGCTGTGAAAGATTTTAAGTTTCCGGAGACAATTTTGAGTCTTTTAGCAAACTACGTTTCATGGGATTCTTTTTTAACTGCGGAGAGATAGATTTGAAAGGTTCATCTCTGTTGTCCTTCTTCAGCATTGAAGACATCCTTTCAGTGTCAGGTTTGACGAAACCATGTACCAACCAATGAATGGACAGATAACTAATGCTGTCACTGGGTAAAGACGTAAAGGTCTTCTCTCGCATTCAGACACGTATCCTCAAGGTTCTTACATAAGGATCCTCGTAGATTTCAGGATCGTAGTGCAGCATGGGTGGATACAGGGCTATGACGTCGTCTTTCCTTATGCGGTAAGCTTCCTTGTTGTCCAGTTGAAGTAGGAAGTCTTCCTTGGCGACGCGCACGTTCATGGACGCACTGGAAAGCCGCATGGCTTCTTTGATGATGCTATCTGAGAAGAAAGAAAAAAGAACAGATTCAGATTAAGAATTTTGATTCAAAACTTGAATACTTTCAGCTGGATGAATGAAGTCTCGCAGCCTCCAGAGTGGGTTTCATGTTGTTGTCACGGCAGTACCTAAAACAGGCATGTTGTCCAGCTGCTCTCGGCTCAGGCTCAGTTGGGGGTCACTGGGGTCAATACTCATTTCTGCCTCCGTCAGGACTTTGTGCACCTCCTCATGTGCTGCTTTCAGAGCATCTGGACTCCTGCACACAGAAATAGTCTTATTTTATAACCATCCATAAATAAAGTGCTTTATCCTGTGTAGGGCCAACAATGGGCGGTGCCAGGACAGACCCTGGACAGGTTGAAGGACAACAAACCCACATGTACACGCATAGAAAAGACATCAATACACTTCAGACACATAAACATGGAAGAATAAAGATCCAGCCTAGACTCACTGCATATGCTGGAAAACTATGTATATGTTTTTTCCTGCTCAAGCAAATTTTTTCACATTTATTCTACAGGATGGAAGGTAAAAACATTATCCACTAAAGAGCCAAACACATTCTGGTTCTCTGTGAACTGCTGTGCCATACTATAACGTGACATACTGTCATGTTCCATGAAATGAATTCTCTCTTCTGCCTTCAGGCATACGTCATAATATACCTCAAAGAAAAACTAGTCACTACTCAACGCCCTTCTTTCCCTCTGCTATTAAACGCCCGAACAAAGACCACTCCCATTTGAAATTATTTTATTTAGAGGTCACTGTTTATTCATTGATTGTGTTTTAATTACAGTTTTTTTATTGCTTTGTTTTTGCCTTATTTGCTTTATCTTTTATCTTATCTTGTTTTATCTCGCTCTTTGATTTGTATGCCAAGGCTAATTACAGTTTCCTGACATTCCCTCCTTTCAGTGCTTAAATATGCTTCCTTAACAGGTTGATTGAGGATCTTGCTGTTGGCTTCCTTCATGCATGAATGTGCACTGGGAAGCAACCTTCAAATTGCCCCTGGAGGGATAGATAAAATTGTCTGAACTGAACTGAACTGAGCTGAACATGGTCCAAAAAAGGCCACCGAAGCCACAGCTATGTATCTCGGTGTTTAACCCAGTAGTCTGAATCTGCCTTCAGTTTACTGCTGGTGGTTGAGTTCAGAAGAGAGCAAGAAGAAATGTGCAAATGAACAAACACGACCATGCAGACAGCACACAGCTGACGTTAGCATTTCAAGGTCATGTCTGCTTTTAGCCCCATCCGCACAGTCAAACATGATGCAGCAGCACGGTTTGAGTGGACTGTGTATTAGCTTCCTTCACAGTTTCGAAACAGTCTGTATGTTCACTCTGTCCAGCCAGTTAGACGGGTATCTGAATGCATATGTTTAGCAATAACTTACTACCCTACTATGACTAATTAGCTACTTAAGCGTGTGCATTCTTGGGAGCGCCAGCCACCCTAGCCCCGGGCTATTTGTGGAAGACAGCAAAGTTCTCTCTTTGAAAGAATCATTCAAACCATCACAAAATTTTGATTTTAACCAATTTTAAAAGAAGTTTTGTGCCATGTGTTGGACTGTTGGACTAGCCTTTCTTATCCAAAATATTAAACTTTGTAGGTTTGAACCCAAGAGTGGAAGTTTTTAATGCGTAACAGTCTATTCTAGCTACTCGGCCTTCCAGGAATGGAGTTGGAAATAAACTTGTACAGCTTGCATCTCTGCTTTTCTCTGACTATTTGATCCCAAGCAACAATAAAGGTGTAGTTGATGATACTTGTCCTATATTGATCAAAATGAAAAATTAATGTGCTTCTATTCACGCTTATCTGTCAACTTTCTCTGATGGCCCGTAAACAGAAAATACAGACAGGTATGCACATACCTGATCATATAAAAGAGACTCCAGAAGGTAGCAGGCAGGGTGTTAGCCTGTGAGGCCCAGAGCAGAGCCACGTGGGTCCTGGATTTGCTCAGGTCATTGAAGGTAGACAAGGAATCGTTCAGGATAATCCTCATGGATATGAGATCAGACACATTCTCTCTTCTGGACAGTTTTTCAGCATGCATGGTCTTTGCCAGGTTCTATGCATTCAAAGAACATGATGCAAACAGAAAAACACCAATGATGATATGAGCACAAATAAACTACAACAAAGCAATAAAAAGCTGTGCCTCTAAGTGCACATCAGCTTCTTAGATCACTAAACATATAAATAACCTCCGGAAGTTGTAGGAAAAACTGACTGACCTCTCTGGCACTGTAGGCGCTCATGAAGACATGGATAGGCAAGCCAGCCACAAGTGCCGGGAAGATCTTGTCAAACTCCTTGAAGTTCTCCAAAGCGTTGAGCACCAAGGCTTTCTGAGCAGCCTGCCGAGCCTGGCACTTATCATCACCAAACTCTTTACCAAACAGAGTCAGGTATCCAGCTTCAAACATCACCTGAAGGAGAGGAGGACAGACTAACCCTTTAAAGACTTGTTGGAGCTACAGGTACCTGTTTCCAACACAGATGCTCAAATGTAGAACATGGAAGCACTTGAAAATTTAACAGGGAGTCCAATTGAACATTGGCGGATCCCTGCTCCTGAATGCAAACGAGCTTATCATGGTCAATGACCAACTGCCCTGACTCGAACAAAACTGTGTTGAGAACTAATAGAGCTGGCAAGATTTTTTAAATCATTTACGAGGAAACCCTGTTTAAACGATGAGCTCGGGCACATGCAACTGAGCTAGGAAGTGAAAGAATGGGCAACAAGGTTTACTTTATCCTCTTTTCAAAACCTGAACAAAACATGGACAAATGTTTCCTGTGGATGAAGCTGTGCTGCAGACCTCACAGCCAACTCGGTGCCACAGCTAGGAACAAGGATATCCACGTTTCTTCCCAGGTAAGGCAAGGTCTTCTATAATCTTAGCAATCTCACCCTATAATATCAATGGCATAATGCTATCAACTTTGCTAGCTTATCATGCAAGATAAGAGGTTTAACACAGACAAACTAGGTGGCCAGCAAGCTCTGTGCCTCTCTTCAGCTTCTTCTCATCCACATCCAGTTTAAAATTTTGCATATAATCCTCCATTGCATAATGCCAACCCTGCCAAAGGCTCTTCAGTGAAATACTTTAATGCTGGCTCCAGAAGTTGCCCCGTACCTGTTGCGGTATGATTTTGACGTTTTTGACAGCTGTCATTGTAAAGCTGCAGTCATCTGTAACGCCTTGTCTGAATTCACAACGGTTACGGTAGGGGTGGAGCTGAGCCAAAGGTCAATTCCTCGATAATTGTGAAGTCTTTAAGTTATGCTTTGTTTTGTTTTGTTTTTTTTTTTTGTTTTTTTGTCATGATGTGTTTTTTGAGGGGTTCACTGACCTTGTAGCAGAAAGCATAGATGCCATCCACCTCCCAGTGGTCCTTTCTGGGGTTGAGCGTGCCAGACTTGAGCATGACGTCCTGGAGGTGGCCCATCATGGTCTCGATCAGGGAGGGCAGAGCTTCTCCCTGCAGGGTCTTCAGAAAGGTTTGGTGGAGGTTCTCCGTGGTGTGACCGTGGCGAGGGTCGAAGCTGTCATGTCCAAAAGCCTGGAGAAGAAAATGTAGACGAAGGTTAAAGACTATTTTTGGACTTGCCTGAAGTGTGATGAAGACAATACAGGAGGGTATCTCTCACCTTAACAGAGGTAGCAAAGTGGAACTTCCTCCAGTCGAAGTGCCGCCCCTGACGGATGACTGAATAGTAGGAGAAAGGGTCGCACAGGAAGTGGATGTACTGGCCGGCGATCTTGCAGGTGAAAATGTGTCCGTATTTCTTCTGGCGGCTGCGGAGGAACTGCAGAGGGTTGGCGCCGAACTGCAGAGCGCAACCCAAGTAGGGGATGAAGCCGTTTTCAATGACAGGCTCACCAGGTTGCCTGTGAGCATCAAACAGAAAGAGGCGAGAAGAAATACTCATTAAGAACAAACTGCCCATTTCCACATTAAAATTCTTTCAACTTTGATTAGTGTCTACTTTTAATTAATAAAAGATACATATTTTTAAATCCTTTTATTTAATATAATTTCTTAATGACAGCTGTTAATTTGAATTTGTTTTTGCAGCATTTGTACTTTAAGTATTTTTAACAGCATCATGTGTTACTGACTGTCAGTTTTGATTTATTTGTAATATTAATATATTAAATTGGCTTTTAATGAATTAAAACAAACATTCTTCTTTTAACCTTCAGACTGTCTTGACGTTTTGGAGACATTTCCTTGAGACATATTAGACATGTCGTTACTCAGTAATTAGGAATCCAGAATATAATCCAGTTTACTGAAATACAGGTTGAATTAGTTGGGATGCGCAACTCGATTTATTGACTTAGACCACATGCATGCAACCGTTTTTAAGGAAAGTGAATACATGCATAGATCATGTAACTGAAATGTCCTGTCATGATGTCACTACTCCTTAAGCTGCTCTATTAAAAAAAAAAAAAGATTAAAATAGCTTAATGTTTTCAGTTTAACTTTTTTCCATGACAAAACACATGACGTCTGTGAGCCATGTGTCATGTGGAGGAGCACAATAACAACTACAGTCACCCGCCTTTTCACTCTATTACAATGCCGTGAGGGCGCTGACAGCATGCTGACCAAAACACACCGTATTGCACCGTCTTGACTAAGAGCTCTTCTTTTAATAGTAACTCTCTCTTGATAAAGTTACCTCATTAAATGAATGGACATGCACGCACAGAGACCACGGCAGAGTTGTTCATAATCATGAGATTCTTGTCGTTGGTTGATGAAATGTCTTACCTGCGCCTGATTCCCACTGCGAGCCAGAGGACGCAGCACAATCCCACCACCACAGCCCAGATCAGAGCGAAGCTGATTACCATGGTGCTGATGCCAACGAGGATGATGGGAGGAAGATCCAATCAGCGGAAAAGTTGAATACCAGCTCAGATAAAACTGAGAGGAGCAAAACACAGCCTGCTTAGGTCCAGCTACCAGTCCAGGGGGAAAAGATACTGCTTCAGCTTCCAGCTGTCACAAGGGCTGAGCAGTGTCAGTTGTATGACAACAGGCAGCACGCCGCAATTTTCTGTTTTATACCTGACTTGCTCCTTAGGGAGGACCCGAGGGCGTTATCAGGCCAGTAATCACGGTGATGTAACCAGAGGAGTCAGCCTCAGCCAGGTCACAGTTTGCACAAGGAACAAGGGAAGCTGTTTTTTTTTTGTTTTTTTTTTCTGGGTCTGCTGTGCAGCATAGTCAACATGAGTGTGCTGTCTGGAGCAGGGATTTTATCATTTCACCGTTTTCTGCACTGTTTCTCATATCTGCACTCATACCTAAAAAAAACCACTTTGTCATGTTCATGTGACATGACATGTAGAGCTGCAGTCAAGAGCTTTTGGACGTATTTTGCAAGAAAAATGTTAATTCCCCTCCAAATAACATGAAATAATCATCTAATTTTTTTTTTTTTTTTCAAGCAACAAGTGTTTCTTTTGGAAAATCAAAAGATATGTGATCTGGGTTCTTATATTTTGTTGATTTCTCTGAGATTTTGATTTTTGTGGATACAAGGCTTGTGTGATTCCTTCTTTTGTTTGCCATTGTGCGGTCTGGTATTGCTAACCTACCCTGCGAGGATCAAAAAATGACAACTTTCCAATATCTAAAGGTTAACATGTGGCTCGAGGGCTCATGTGCAGGGAAAGTAACGTCAGGGTTCAACTCTTAAATGGTCACGATCCTGGTGGAAGCACAAGTACAACTGCACAAACCCGTGAGTCTGTGTGTGTGTGTGTGTGTGTGTGTGTGTGTGTGTGTGTGTGTGTGTGTGTGTGTGTGTGTGTGTGTATGGGCGTGTGTGTGTATGCGCGTGTGTGTGTCCTTTCTAGGTATGCGTGTCTGTGTGATGGCCTTGACCAGAGTCCATGGGCAACGTTACCTGAAAGACTGTATTCCGATTTTCTGATAGTACATATGAGTTGGTAAATAGTTTCAAGGTCTTTCATGGGCTCATGCTGTGTGTGTGTGTGTGTGTGTGTGTGTGTGTGTGTGTGTGTGTGTGAGAGGGCAGGAAAGGGAGAGAGAGAGAAAGCGAGACAGCCTGAATGAGCACATTTTACGTTGTGATGTGTGTTGTCATCTGTTCAGACTTGCTGTTGTGCCAGTTGACAAGAAAACGAGTTCATCAAGAAAGACAGCATGAAAGGATAACAAACAGCAGTAATAGCTGCATGAAAACATCACACGTTCTGGCGAATGGTGCAATAGAACCACAATTAATCATCATCTCGCTTTTAAACTCGAACATTGTTGTGAATGCTCATCAACACTGAAGAATTCTAAGAGAAGTCTGTTTCTATCTATCTATCTATCTGTCTATCTATCTATCTAGAAACAGATGATGCAGTCATCGCAGCCCTGCACTCAGTGCTGACTCACCTGGATGACAAAAACACCTTTAGTTGTATTTTAACTCCACCTGAAACACCGTCACCCCACATTGTTGGGTGCAGAACCTGAGCAGGCCCGGCCTGGGCGGTTCACGGTGCAGCAGGTGGATGCTGGACTTCCTCAGCAACACACCTCATCATGAACACAGGCACAATGCGGGGCTGCATCCTCAGCACCATCCTCTACTCCCATGGCTGTTCCTCCATACACCGTCACAAACAGTCGTCGGACTGATTACCAATAACGAGACAGTGTTCAGGTATAAAATCAACGTTGTTAGTGTGCAATCAGTGCATATTCAAAGTTCCTGGTTCTTGTAAGAAGTCACAAATCAAGGTTGGCACGACTCCTTCCCTGTCACGTAATCAGGACTGAAATGGCCTCGGGAAGAAAGAGTGCTTGTATCTGTTGGCCTTCATACGAGGAAGTCTGAACCAAAAGCCGGAAGACAAAAACCAGAAGTCAGCATGTCAGGGACCGGAGCTGTTGGAGATGATGGCTTTCGTCTTCTTGATTAGAAGGAGCGCCGTAATAGGCTGCCTGGGCGTCTTTAAAACCCTAGTAATTTCGCTGTCTGTTTAGGGAGGGCACCCTCATGTCATTTGATCAAATTGTACAAGTCTTTGGAATAGAAAAGAACAATCTTTTCCGTTTTTTTCAGATAAGGGATTTTGTTAATAAGCAATCTTTGCGAGAGAATACTGAGGTTTCAGACATTGAAAGGTTGTTTTTTTGGAACTTGAGTGATTTCACTTAGGATGTTTGGAGATCATTGTCGACTTCAGGAGATCTCGACCCAGCCACACTCCACTGCTTATCAACAACACAGCCGTGGAAGTTGTCGAGAACAGGGGCGACAGTAGCTCAGTTGGTAGAGCGGGTCGTCTCATAACCGGAAGGTTGGCGGTTCGATCCCCGCTCCCGCAGGCGTAAAACTGGCGTTGTGTCCTTGGGCAAGACACTTCACCCACCTTGCCTAGTATGAAAGTTGTGAGAGTGAATGGTTGGTGGTGGTCGGAGGGGCCGATGGTGCAGATTGGCAGCCTCGCTTCCGTCAGTCTGCCCCAGGGCAGCTGTGGCTACAATAGTAGCTTACCACCACCCAGTATGGTGTGAAAGGGTTGATGTGATATTGCAGTGTGAAGCGCTTTGGGCTCTGTCAAGCAGGGTAGAAAGCGCTATACAAGTGTAGTCCATTTACCATTTTTTACCAACATCAAGTTCCTGGGGGTGCACATCACAGACAACCTCAGCTGGTCTCTCCACACCACATCTCAGGCCAAGAAAGCACAGCAATGCCTGCACTTCCTGCGCCGACTAAGGAGAGCCTCCCTCCCCTCGCCCATCCTCTCCACCTTCTACAGAGGGACCATCGAGAGCCTGCTGACCAGCGGCATCTCCATCTGGTCCAGGAGCTGTAAAGCTGCAGATTGGAAGTCTCTGCAGAGAGTGGTGAGGACGGCAGAGAAGATCATCGGGTCCCCACTCCCCTCCATTCAGGACATTTCACACAGCCGCTGCTCAGTCAGAGCACATTGGATCACCTCGGACTCCACCCACCCTCACCATGGACTGTTCTCCCTGCTGCCGTCTGGCAGAATGTTCTGCAGTATCCGCTTCAGAACGACCAGATTTATGAACAGTTTCTTCCCCCTGGCTGTCAGACTACTGAATGGGACATAACTATCCCATATTGAATCTGGATATCTGTTGGACATTGTCGGTGCAATATTCATGCACATATTTGTGCCACTCATATCACCTCTCCATGGTTCTGTGCAATATTCCTCTGTTTTGTAGTTGAGGACTGATTCTCTAATCAATCAGTGCAATATCCGGTTTTTGTAAATATTTTATTATTAGTCAGATCTTCTTAACTGATAGTGTTAAATGGATATCATATGCTTAGCCCTGTCTTCATATCTATTTTTGATACTATTTATTTTTTTTCATACTAAAGCATTCCTTTATCTTTATCTATTTATTGAGTGTTGTTGAAACCGAGGAAGCCAAATGCGACAAAATTTCGTTCCTCAGTGCACTGTTGTGTAATGTGAAATGACAATAAAAGGAAGTCTAATTTTAAAGGTGCTGTAGGCAGGATTTTGCTAGTCAATGCTAATTTTTCTGTGTTTTCTTTGGATTATATGTTAGAGTATCCATTGATAATCCTTTAGGAGTGTAGCATAACTGCATTACCACGAGGGCGCAGCGTTTCCATCTGTCTCTGTTCTGAGCTGAAAAGCAATCTCGACAGCTCCAGGTATCTTTGACCAATCAGAAGAGCCCCGGAGGCTCTAACTGTGATTGGTCGAGGGGCGTTCGTCACACGTTCTTGTGGGAGGGGCTTAACTTGCGTAAGGGCGTGATGTCAGAGAAAACAGGACAGGATTGGCTGTGCTGGGTTTCAAATCGCCATCTTAAATGGGTCAAATCGCCATCTTGCTTACGTAACCCTAAGCAAGATGGCGGAGATGCAGAATCCTGCCTACAGCACCTTTAAGTCTAAGTCTAAGTTTTACAAGATACTGAGAGGTCATTGTAAACTGGAAAGCCCCTCGCTTACTCAGACCTGGGGAAGAGAGCTGGGTATTGATATTACAGAAGAAACATGGAACAGTGTCTAGAAAGCTGCGACTTACAACTTAAGTTACTGCACAGAACACACTTGGCCCCAGACTGTCTATCAAAATTCAAACCAGGTGCTTCGTCACATTGTCCTAAATGCAGAGCTCAGGATGGCAGCCTGACCCATTGTCTTTGGTCATGCCCCAAGATCCAGAGATACTGGGAGTCTGTTCTATCTGAGATTAGAAATATTATTAAAATCAGTGTTAGTTTCGATCCAGTCACTCTTCTCCTCAATCTACCAAGTAAGCAAATTGGTGACAAATATAACAGTAAACTATTTAATGTTTAGACATTTTGTGCCAGGAAGAATATCTTGTTACAGTGGATTTCTAGTAAGTCACCCACTGTTTATGGATGGAGAAACCTTATTTTGGAATACATTCCACTGGACTTTCTTACATGTTTGGTCCATTCTGAGATAGATATATTCAACCACACGTGGAAACATTTCCTGGACTGTACTGACGGACATGTGTCCACAATCATGTCACGAGCCTTCATCAACTCTTAAGCTGACTGCCATTTTCAAAGCTATCCTAGTTTAATAAATTTTGAGTGACGCTGATCTGTTGTGTTGTGTTGTGTTGTGTTGTGTTGTGTTGTGTTGTGTTGTGTTATGTCAATGTAAAGAAAAAATGAATAAACATATTCCAAAAAAAAAAAAAAAACCCAAGTAATTTCGTTGTAACTTGTAACTCCGCTAACTTGTTGCAATGACAATAAAGACTATTCTGATTCTGATTCTGATTCTATTCTCCTGGTGTATTGATCAGTTCGTTTACTCTGCTGAGCTCCAACAAGCTTACTGTGAGTCTTTGTTACTGTTCAGTGATTCTTTTTTTTTTTAACCTGATGCTGAGGTTCGCAAACCTGCACATGATAGAAAAGGTCAGCGCAGGTTCAATAAAAGATCTATGGAATACAACCACCAGAGACAGATCAGTCTGAGAATTTCAGTGTTTCCTCACACAGAGCAGTCGTTGACTTTTTCTGTGGAGATTCTCTCTTTATGAAAGTGAAATTCAACATGTCATCCACAGCAGTTACAAGGTATTGGTAATTATCTAAAGTCTCTACGTTCTCTTGTGTCTGATCCAGGCTGCTGCTGGTGGTGTGATGCTGTCTGTGTGTTTATCTTGGCACACTTTGAGCCACTGTTAATTGAGATTCATTGGAAACAACACAGCCTACTGGGCATTGTAGTTCATTGTGTCCTTCCTTTTGACACTAGGTGTACTAAGTTCTTTTTTTATTATTGTTTCTTCATGATATTGCTGGACCTCACAAGAGGACAGAATCCAGATATAAATTTACAAACCAGAGCGTCAGGAGAGACCTAATACAGCCAGCCAGTAGTCTGACACATCACAAGACAACAAGGTGACTGAGTCAGACGCGTCACTAGCGTAACGCATGGCACGCAGTTGCATGGGGGCACATGACGTCGAGGGGCACTCCCAGGTAGGGCCCCGACCTGAAGGGGGCCCCGAGGGACGGCTGATATCAGTCAGTTTCAATGACAAATTAAAGGCGCTACACTAGACGTTGCAATGTCAGCGTGTCGAAAACCCCCCGCATGGGGCCCTTTCCGAGTACTCACCGGTTAGTTGCTGGTAGGGGGCCCCGGCAGACGGCGGATATCAGCGACACAACTTGAAATCCCCCGTATTATTTACACTGACACGTCAGGAACCTACCTAATGGGGCCATAACTGCATTTGCACTTCATGCCACTAGGTGTGCTGTTTGCATGTTCAACCCAAGCGCCAACCTCCGCGCATAAAACATGAAGATAATGCGGAAGTGCAAAAAAACTGTAATTCCGGAGAGATTCCAGCAGGGGGCGATGATGCTGGTTTCAAAAAGAGCCCAGGTCCCATTGGAACCCATTCAAAAATGCCGATTTTCTGAGTGCAAATAAACATATAAAGCGCCCGGTTTCAGGACGTATTTTGGTCTCTATCACTAGTTTCTATAACCGTGCTGGCTTCACCAGACTCTGATTTTCACATAAATCTTCTGTTGATTTTATATTACGAGTTAAAGTTTTGCATAAATCGCCCCATCACAGCGCCTCCTCTGTCCACGTGACGCGGTCACGTGACGGGCGGGACCAATCACATTTACATCCGGGTTCAAATATTCAATGTGGAGACGTCCTGCTGGACTCGCTGAAATCTTCACGGCGGTTGGGAACTCTATGGGTGACGTCACGAAAGGCCTATCCATTTATATACAATCTATGGTTCAACCTTATTTTCCACAGACACCACAGAAGAAGAAGGGCCTCTGAAGTGCAGGTTGTCTCTGCATGTTGTGAGAAAAAGCTGGCAGGACGTGGTGATATGTTCAATGATGCGATGCAGCGTTTTTTCAGTAAAAAAGAAGAACTGAACGATCGTTTCCGCACATTTTATTTACTTAGTAGCAGTTAAGCTGTATCACAAGTAGTTCCTGTACTCAAGAGACCAAGATTCTCACTGGCAGACTCTGGCTCAGCATCATGCCGCCCGGACCCTGACAGACGAATTTGCAGAGAGAAAAGCCAGGAAGGTGCAGCTGTAAGGTAAGCAGAGACAAGCAGAGCTGTTGTGTATTTAAATGATCCAGAGCTTTTAATCTGTTGTTCTGGTGCGCCGTCACCACACTGTGTTAGGAAGCTGAGCTGTAATGCTCATCCTCTTTTCTTTTTTCTTCTCTTTTTTTTCCACACAAAAGCATTTCTAATGACTGACAGATATTTGACTTTTATGGGCGTTTTTTTTTTTTCACTTAATCTGAGTGTTTTTGTTTTTTTGTCTGAAAAATGTATAATTTCTGCCATTGGGGGCACATATAAGAATTCTGCATGAGGACCCAGTGCTAGGTAAATACGCCACTGGACTGAGTCCACATGCAGAATAAGAAGAGTGATTAAAGATCAGTGTGATCATGGAAATGTGACTGTGATCATGCAAATATGACCTCTGACCTCTGAGAGGATCAGAAGCAGGGCAGAGAGGCCCTCAAGACCGGCCACCACAGAATGTAGATGTAGACCTCAAATAAAACTTCTATTCCTCTGTTCCGGTATTCGTCATTGAATCTTTGTAGGAGTTGCATGCAGAGCATGGCTGAGCATTGCGAGTGTTTGGTGTGCAGCCTGATCATGGAGCCAGTGCTTATGTCTCCTGACCTCTTTTTGCTTTGAGTCATAGTTTTGGACGGATCCTGATTTGGTTTCATGTCGGCAGATTGGTGTGGCCTCTGGGGACAATGCTGCGTTGTTTCGGTTTGTTTGTGTTTTGCCTTGGATCGACCTCACTTTGCTCTTTTTGCTTTTGGCTTTGCTGGTGGTGTCCCGTTTTACTTCACACGGCTCTGTGCTGCAGCTCTGCTCTGTGCTGCAGCTCTGCCCTGCATGGGTCTGGTTTGTATGACATTGCTTTGTTTCACTCTCTTCTACTTCTTCCCTGTGCAGCAGGGTCACACTCCTCATTGCCCTGTATGCATGCATCATGGTTCTCAGTGTTGTGGGCCTGTATGCTATGTTTTTTAGAATACAGTAGAATAGCTTTGTCATCATACATATGATGACAATATGTATAGCCTCCATTGATCAGATTTATTGAACCAACAATAAATAAGATCACTGTACATTTAAGACAGCTTTGAGGCCTTGAATTCCTCTCCTCATCACTTCCTGTTCCTTCCTATAGCCTCTTGGCGAACCTCTCCTTCAGGCATCCACACCAGCCTGGATCTTTAAGAAACAACACATCATTTCTTTCAGCAAATGAAACAAATCATAATGAAATATTCCATGATGAGGCCATTTCCTTCCAGAGAGGCTCAACATGCTCAGAGGAAGCAGGACAGATGCTTCCTAACAAGAGGCACGGGACACACTGTGTAACACATCTTGTTCCCTCTGCTGACGTAGTCGGCGGTCACAGTGTTTTGTTTGGGGTTAATATTTCTCTGGGAGAAAGTTCCAGGGTGGTGTCACCTGGTAAATTGTTAAGCTTCGGGGAGCAGTTGTGGCCTGGAGGCCGCAGAGGCAGACTTGTGGACGGACGTTCACAAGTGTTAATTCAAAAGCAGATGCGTCACCACTGTGGGTCCCTGAGCACGACCCTTGACCCCATCAGCTCCCCGGAGTGCCATATTGTGGCTGCTCTCCACACTCTAGAAAAAAGCTAGGTGAATAAGTTAGACTAATCACCACAGAGCTGTTGGTTCTGGAAAACTGCGCTCTGATCATATTAGGCTCTGTTTGCTTGTTAGCTTAGCATTTTAAACAAAGTACTATAGATCAGTTTTCTTTGTCTCCGTTGTGTGAGTGAGTAGGAAGGAATAAAAACACTCCGATCTGCTGTGGGTGGGGGATTTCTGAACGTGATACACACCGGTGATGGTGACAGGATTTCTTCAGGATAACCCAGAAGATAGTAATCAGTGTCGGCCATATTTCCTCAACAGAACATGAAAACATTTCAGTTAGATTTTTAGTTTCGTTACTGTCTGTAAATACACTTCTTTGGAGAGCTACGTATGTGATATCTATCGTGTGTTGTTCAGTAAAGTCCTTTATCGGTGATTCAACACCGTTTTTCTATACGATTATTTGTACTGTGTGGCGAAAAGTCAGGGAGGCCTTCAAAGAATTAGATCTCCTTTTAAACTATTATGGCTATTCTGTGCTCTAAATATCAGTGGAGTTACTTTGCTATGTCATGTGCATTCTTTTAGGGTTAGGGTTAGGGGTAAGATTACCCTCCTGGGACACATGATCCAGATGTGAGAGCTCTGTCGGCCAGCCAAAGGACTGATTCACTCATCAAGTTCAGCTGAAGTTCAGACTTATCATTTCAAACCGGTTCCCTTTCCAAAGAAAATCAAATTTCCCGAGGTACCTAGTTTTGCATAACGATGGGTCACTGTGAGTTCAGAAACAATAGACCTTTGTCAAAGATACTAGAAAAACTGATTGGACTGGTTTTTTAACAAATGCACAGGACAAGGTGAGATTCATGAAATTACATTTTCTCTAGTATTATTATTTTCTTTATTATTATTGTTAATATTAGTACCCATTCTGTTTTTTCTTTTGGCTTTTGCTTGTCAAATGTAGGGACACATTTTATTTTGTTCCGTTTAAGGTCCCATTTACGTGACATTTCAATTAAAAACAGGAGATATGGACTGAGACCAGGACCAGGACCAGGACCAGGAGAAGATGGACTGGGAGTCATGACACTGGAGGCAAACGTTGCTCTTATGATCCATCTACTGAACATGTGCAGAACAGCTATTTACTACGGCCGTGGTGCACATGGACAGTAGTGCATGTTTCAGAAGAGTTGTGTTTCTCACTGTTTCCATGGAGATACAGTCAGACCATTTTTAAAAAGCTGTCATTTTCCCTCGCTACATTTTGTCAAGATGATCCTGTGAAGCGTTGAACTCTTCTTTGTTGCCACTTTGTAACCACCCAGCTTCACTGGGTGGTTAAAAATGTGCAGATCTCCAACAGCAGCCTTGACCCAATGGACGGAGCACACTCCAGAAAGCCAGATCATCAAAAACATGGAATATTTATTCCCCTTCTTCCAGGCCTGGAAACATTAAGGTCACAACTACTGCATCTGTCCCACTCACCAAGCCCGACTGTCAGCATCAAGGGAATCTGGAAGGTAATGTTCAGTCTGTCATGATTCAAACTGTTCGACTTGATGAAGTGATGTTATGGATTAAAACATTAGGGTTTGAGTTTAAAAGGTCTCAACAAGTAATGACTAAATACTAATAACAGAAGGCATAACCTGAAGATTGCCAGATAACGAGTGGAGAATATTGTCTTTTCTGTTGAGTTGCATGAACATCATGCTTTTCCACGCACAGTTTCAAATCTCAGTCCAGACACAAATTAAAAACAATTTTGAGTCAAATGCTGAACCCAGCGGAGGTTTGAGTGTGAAACTAGAGATTTCATTATTTAACAAAACAAAGTAAAAGTGTTTGAATACAAAGCAACATGGAGGAAATGGGTTTAAGGGGTACACACACACACACACACACACACACACACACACACACACACACACACACACACACACAAAGATGAACTGCTGCGGCCACTGCCAAGGACAAGCTTTAAAAAATGCCGCCTGCCTACGATATTTGCAGATTGAGTGGATCAAAGTGGCCTCGGTGACCCTTTTACATAACTCGGATTCCACTGAAACTACACCAGCAAGGCCTCTTTTCAATGTTTACCTTGTGACATTAGCATAAAGTTAAAAGCTCAGTACTGGTGTTTTCTATTCATCTGAGTGTGACCAGGCTGAACATGCACATCCATTTGACTTGCTTTGTGGCTAGGAAAGGACTGTTTGTGAAAGGGAATTTTTTTTTTTTTTTTTTTTTTTTAACAATAATTGAATTCCTCAAAGTTTTATTTTATCTTGCCTCTATTTGTGGAGGCTCTGGTGAAAACTGAACAGTTGCATGCAGTAGGTAACTATTAATTAGATGTGGTTTATGCTCAGTCAAGCTTTGAGAAATTATACAATGCTGACACAGACACACTAACTCATAAAATATTATGAAACAGAATTTTTTTAAGAGATCAGTCTCAAAAATCAAATTGAAGACTTGGCAAAACCAGCCATTCTTTTTTTTTTTTTAAACAACAGAGGTGGAGATTTTCTGCAGAACTTCTTGGGTTATAGGGAACAGAAAGAGAGAAAGGGATAGGATCGAGACAGAGCACAATAACCAAACAGGTATACTGACTGCTCTAGGATTTTTTTGTTAGTGCTGACAACTGGAATGTTTCTTAGTGTTTGTCAGCTTCTGCACAACTGTTAATTATTTGAAGCTGCAGGTTGAGTCGGATGGACACACTTCACAGTCGGTCACATTGGTTGGCGGGTCCAATGTGAAAATCTGACTGACATTTTCAAAACGTTTGCTGAGCGAATGCAAAACTTTTCTGAAAACACAAAAATGATGAATTGAGTTGTAATTAAGCGTCACGTAAACGAGAAGCCTCCTTCCACTTCCTTCCCTCTGTTCAGCTTCGTGCCTCCTGGATTCTTTCGATGTGCTTCATTATCTGGTCTCGTCGGAGCCGCTGTCATGTGACTATGTATCCTGTGATTTCTGTGTTCTTTCATGCCATTCCACCTGAATTCAAGCTAATTCAAATCTGGTTTTTGTTGTAGATCAATGTCATCTCTGGTTATGTCTGACCCTGATCCCTCTGTATCAGTTTTCTGATCATGATAAAATTAAACAAAATATTTCTCCCCTCTGGCACAGTTTGGAGAGTGATTACGGCGATATCGACGGGCTGCCTGCATTCGATCTGTGTGTAGTTGAATGAACTTGGGTTGATGCCTCGGTGCACTGTGGCCTCACTAAAAAGTCATAGTGGATTTTGGCGTGTTGGTCAGCGAGCGCTCCATGTGCTATAATTGGTTATCTTCAAGTGTCATGCATGCACTGTCGGACCACCGCACTCGTGCAACATGAATTTTCATTGACTTTTGAACCTTGAAATTTAGATGGAAATAGAGTGCGGCTATAATTACAGTTTTACACATGTAGGCATCATTTAATTTAAAGCTGTGTACTCTAGTGTAATTTTTTGCCACTTTCCAGTTTTGGAACTGTGCTGTTGCTCAATGACATTTTTTTCCCATCGTAGTCATGCAGTCTGTTTCCAAGCTTTGGACAAAGAGAATTCTACTCCCAAATATGGACCTGTACTTAGTACAACTCAGCATTACGTAATGACGGTCAATGTTCCTCAATCAGAAATTTGTAGATATTTGCAGGTTTTGAAATCACAGTGTAATCAAAACCTTGCATAAAACAATCAGTTAGTTGAAATCAAACACTGGATAGTCACCAAAACAGCATCTTTCACCACTGAAATGATTTTTTTTTTTACGCAACTGGACAATTGCTGTGCTTTACTTACTAGATTTCAAACTGACAATTGACAGACTACAACTTATCCACGCCTGCCCAACACTCCCTTGGTTTAAATGCAAAAAACACAAGTTGAAAATGCTGCTTTTATGCATGTGCATGGAGGATGAAGTAAATAGTTCTTCTGCAGATGCGTGAGAAGATTCCCAGTCCACGTTCTCCTGGGACGTGGTCGTTCTAGAGTTGACAGTCACCAATCCAACTTCTTCATCTGTGCGTACAGAAGTCTGTGTTCTCACATTCATTTCTTTTAATCCTTATTTAACCAAGCGGGTCCTGATGAAATTGCAAAATGCAGTTGTTGCTTTTTTTAAATACAACAGTAAAAATGACAAATTGTATTTGTTTTCCTAGTAAACTTGAACTGTTTCATTTTTTTCCTATTCTAATGAAGACATTAAATTTGACATTCTTGACTCATAAAAATACCAAAAATCTGAACATCCACATGTAACTACTTCACATTCAATTCACAAATAAATTCAAAGAAATTCCACCCTGCTGAACTGTAATAAACTCAGCGTGATTCCTCCTATCAGCTGCAGATTGTGCTGCTGTGCTGTAAATGCTGATAAACGGAGATACCTATCATTACGGCCAAATGTAGGATAACTGGACGTGTCAAGGTCAAGGTTGTGGAGTTGTCACATTAGCCTTTTAATGTTTTATCTGATAATCATACAGCAGGAAGACCTTTGCACTCTTGTTGTGGAAGCTGCTGTTTCACGGGTAAGATGGTTTATAAAAACTACTGAGAAAATATACAAGTTGTAAAATATAACATCAGATGAATGCTAATGGAAACCCTGGGATTTTTAAGCAAAACCATTTATTTTTATGAATTTATGCCAAAAATTGAATATGCACCACCTGCAATTCAGCTTTTTTTTTTTTTTTTTTTTTAATAAACTTTTGGTCTTTTTAGAAAGACATTTCAGGTCAGACATTAAAAAAATCTGAAACCCCAAATAAATAAGATTTTGCTAACTCTGAAAACATTATTCATTTGTTAATTTAAGGCAAGGCAAATGTACTTCTGTTCAGACACTAAGCAATTCACAGCGCTGCAGAAGAAAGTAATATTAAAACAATAAAGTAATTAGGGATGGCATGGAATGGAAAATAAATAAAGTTCATTTAAAGCCTTTATTAAGATAAAGGTAATAAATTAAGTTTATTGTTTTTTGGACAGCCTGATCAAATCATAATATCCTGACGTAAAAGAAGCGAGTGTCAGCAGGAAGATGAGACACTTGAAAGTTGTTTCTTCTAACTCTTTGAACACTGAGTAAACCTCTTCCTGAGGGCCTCAGAGGTCTGAGTGCTTCTGATTCTGAGATGTATTCACTCTCAAGACCATCCAAAGGTTTTCTAGACCAGACGAGTGTTTTTGAAGTGGATCCTCACAGCCAGCCAGTAGAGCCTGAAGCTCGGGTGTGGTGAGGACGCTGCAGCTGTCTGACACATTTTATAACGGAGTAAACCTATAAACCTGTGAACGTTACAATCATCCAGCCTGCTGAAAACAAATACACAAAGATGTTTCTTAGAAATCCTTGAATTCCGGCAGTGTCTGTCAGATGGTAGTGAGCTGATTGTTATTGTCTTAATATGGTTTTAGAATTTCATGTCTGAGTCCATAATTATGGTAAACCCAGTACATTTGAAAATGTTGTGACAGAAAGTGAAATATGTTGTGAATTATGACAGACTAGTGTTTAAATCTGTAAAATATTTTCAGCTCTTAAGTGTAAAGTAATGTCAATGTGCAGTGAGTTAGAAAGACTTGGAAGAACTGTTCAATTCAAATGAACTCAATTCAAAAACCCAAACTATCCTCCAAGGTCACTTTTTATGGCATGTCGAGTAGTGACTGGAAAACATAATAAAAAAAAAAACGTGACATCAAGGACACTTGTGCAAATAAAGTAAGTGTGTGGTAGTAAATCTATAAAAAGCAACGAGTGCAAAGAAACAGACAAAAATGACAATGTGGTTCCTGAGCTGTAACGAAAATCAGCAAACTGTGTGCAATGTGATGGATTAATGACCTGAGGAACATTGTTTCAATAAACAAACAGCTCTGAACTCTGTGATTTGAGGGACTCGCGGAGAGGAGTGAGGAAACGCTGGTAGCTGCAGTCGGTTACAGCTCAAATCTGCCGTGACATGACTATAAACACCTCGTAAAGAGGGACGCTTCAGCACTGATAACTTTAAACAGCAACTAACTTCTGTCTGAATTCTGAGACACAGCTAAGTGTGTCGACTTCAGAAGGGGGAAAAAATATTGATCCCAGTTTTAGATCCATTTCGATGAATGACAGACGCAGTTCGAGGATTCTTTAATATTAATGAGGATGACAAATGTAAAGCAAACTGTAAATTATGTTTTGTCAAAATATCATGTTGAGGAGAAATATAGATCATACAACACCAGCAACTGAAGCGCAACCATGTAATTTATTAGTTCAACCGCTCAGTGGATCCAGGAGAATTTCAGAGCTTCAGAGCTCACACACCAGCGATGCTACATGCTAACCTTGATTTAAATATGACTGATAGACTCATTAGCAGAGAGCTTAGTCCTTCATCCAACGATGCGTGGATTGATGCTACGCACCACCCTGTACATACTGTACACGCTGTCGTATACTGGAGCCTTCAAGGCCTTCAAAAAGTTGTGCAAACGGGGCCTTAATCTCAATATACGTGATGAATCAATCACGTTAAATCACAAGTTAAACAAAATCTACTTGAGTAAGTCGGGTTGCCTGACAGGCTCATTTGAATATTAGAGATGTTTACAGGTCCTTGTAGGCACGCGCCAATCTAATTACTCACAAAGCAAACACTTCTGACAAGCGCAGATTTGAATACGCACATCTAAATGTAGGTACGCACTAAGAAATCTAATTAAAGACATATTCCATTATGCACATCAATAAATACATTATCAGGAAAAACAAACACACCCACACGCGACTGTCCACACAGGTCATCCTGTGACTGAAACGGCCTCATAGCTTCATCTCCACGTGTCTTCAGCTGGTGTCACTGCTGTGCCGCGCCCTGATGAGCGTCTTCTGTCTTATTATAATCCTCTCCCTGCATAATGACGGCCTCCCTTTTGTCATGCTGTCAGTTTGACCTGTTCGTCTGCTGCTCTGTTTGTCTCCTTCTGTGTCGATGCCTGTTTTTCTTGTACCTGTAACCTGCAGATCTTTGAGCACATTTCAGTCTCTATTTTGTATTTCACTGTGGTTATCTGTCATATAAGTATTGGAGATTTTTTGATTCTTAATGAATTATTTGTGGAAGTAAGTATTGTTATTTTTACCTGTGTCTCTCATACATAAATATATATATGACTTGCTCCACGAGTGTCTTGTTCCAGTAGCCAATTTGTCATCTGTATGCCCTGGTTCCACAACAACTGACGCGGACCTTGTTGACCCAGGCGACGTCCGAGCCAGTATGACTCTTCCATTTATGATTTGGCTCATGCTGAGGTGTGGCCATGTATGTGTTAAGGGCCTTGTCCAAGGGCCCAACTGGATTACCATACACCCTGACCAGGATTTGAACCCCCGACCTCCTGTTCCAAAGTCCATGTCCCTAACCACTAGACTTAGGCTGAGCAATACTGGAAGAGTATCTGGGAGAAAGACGTGTCACATAACACCAATGCCCAGTGGCTGGCAGGCTTGCAGGCAGAGCACAGCAACCTCCCAGAACAAGACCCAGTAGTAATTACAACAGCAGATGTACAGGCAAGAGTGGCCAAAATGAAGAGCTGGACAGCTCCAGGGCCCGACAAGATTCACACCTACGCCTTGCACCACAAATGAACCAGCTGCTAATATCAGGGACCCACCCAGAGTGGCTAACCCAAGGTCGGACAGTCCTCATCATGAAGGACACCCAGAAGGGAACAATACCATCAAACTACCGGCCTATAACCTGCCTCAGGACCACATGGAAACTCCTATCAGGCATCATAGCGGCCAAGATAAGTAGGCACATGGATCAGTACATGAGTAAAGCCCAAAAAGGGATTGGCAATAACACCAGGGGTGCCAAACACCAGCTACTGGTTGACAGGGCAATCGCCCAAGACTGCAAGGCCCGCAGCACCAAACTGTACACTGCCTGGATTGATGACAAGAAAGCCTATGACTCAATGCCACACACGCGGATACTGGAGTGCTTGAAACTGTACAACATCAACAGACTCTAAGGAGCTTCATTCAGAACTCAGTGGGGCTGTGGAAGACCAGTCTAGAGGCCAACTCAAAGCCAGTGGCACAGGTGAGCATCAAATGCGGCATATACCAAGGAGATGCCCTGTCCCCCCGCTGTTCTGCATAGGCCTGAACCCCCTCAGCCAGATCATTACCAAGAGCAGCTTTGGATACCGGTTCAAGAGCAGAACAACTGTCAGCCACCTCCTCTACATGGATGACATCAAACTGTATGCCAAGAATGAGCGTGACATCGACTCCCTGATTCACCTCACCAGGATATACAGCAATGACATTGGGATGTCATTCGGACTAGATAAGTGTGGACGAATGGTATCTAGAAGAGGGAAGATGATCACAACGGAAGGACTTGAATTGCCTGAAGGGAACATAACAGATGTGCAGGACAGCTAAAAGTACCTGGGGATGCCACAGGTAAATGGTAACCATGAGGAGGCAGCTCGAAGGTCAGCCACAGCCAAATACCAACAGAGAGTAAGACAGGTTCTGAAGAGTCAGCTGAATGGCAAAAATAAGATCCAGGCCATAAACACCTACGCCCTACCAGTAATCAGATACCCTGCTGGCATAATATCCTGGCTGCTGGAAGAAATGCAAGCCACTGATATCAAGACAAGAAAGCTCCTTACAATGCACGGAGGGTTCCACCCTAAGTCCAGCATACTGAGGCTATACACCAAGAGAAAGGAGGGAGGCCGAGGACTAGTGAGTGTCAGAGCCACTATCCAGGAGGAAACCAAGAACCTCCATGAGTATACCAAGAAGATGGCTCCCAGTGATGATCTGCTAAGTGAATGACTCAGACATCAAAAGCCCAGTAAGGAGGAGCCAGAGGAGTTATCATGGACAGACAAAGCCCTGCATGGCATGTACCCCCAACAAATTGAAGAAGTGGCTGACATTGAGAAAACATACCAGTGGCTGGAAACGGCTGGACTGAAGGACAGCACAGAGGCACTAATAATGGCTGCACAAGAACAGACCCTTAACACAAGATCAATAGAGGCCGGGATCTACCACACCAAACAAGACCCCAGATGCAGACGATGCAAAGAAGCCCCAGAGACAGTACAGCACATCACAGCAGGGTGTAAGATGCTGGCAGGCAAGGCATACATGGAACGGCACAACCAGGTAGCGGGCATCGTGTACAGGAAGATATGAACCGAGTATGGATTGGCGGTCCCAGGGTCAAGATGGGAGACACCTCCAAAGGTGGTCGAGAACAATCAAGCCAAGATCCTACGGGACTTCCAGATCCAGACTCACAAGCAGGTGATGGCCAATCAACCTGACATAGTGGTGGTGGATAAACAGCAGAAGACAGCTGTGGTGATAGATGTAGCAACCCCAAGTGATGGCAACATCAGGAAAAAGGAGCACAAGAAGCTGGAGAAATACCAAGGGTTGAGGGAAGAAGTAGAGAGAGTGTGGGGCGTAAAGGCAACAGTGATACCAGTAGTGATCGGGACACTGGGAGCAGTAACCCCCAAGCTGGGAGGATGGCTCCAGCAGATACAAGGAAGATACCAGGAACAACATCTGAGAGCTCTGTTCAAAAGAGCGCAATCCTAGGAACAGCTAAGATCCTGCACAGAAACCTCAAGCTCCCAGGCCTCTGGTAGAGGACCTGAGCTTGAAGGAGACAGACACAATACCGCCGGGGTGGCGAGAACACAGTTTATATATATATATATATATACATACATATGTGTGTGTGTGTGTGTGTGTGTGTGTGTGTGTGTGTGTGTGTGTGTGTGTGTGTGTGTGTGTCTCACGCTCAGCACGTGAGGGTTGAAAACCTTGGTCAACAGGGATAGAGCACCAGATTTAACTAGAGAAAAAATTGGGTTCCTGAAATGATCCCAGGAAGACCCTGGAAGTTGTTACTTTCCTTAAGACTGTATTACAGCTTTACTCATTCCTTGAATTAAGGCCTGAAACCTGTTAGCTGACGACAAAATGGTTTGTTCAGAACATGCCCGGCGGATCCTGATCTCGATCGCCAGGACTTATGTTGCCACTCTTGTGACCAGTTGGTTAAGTTTGAGCTAGGTGGTTTTAATGTGGGACCTCAAAGATGGAGGAAGAATCGCATCTGGATTTTCTGTGGACATACTTTCACACATGAATGCACAGAACATGAAGTTTCAGGGGAACGATCAGTTTGTGCACGTGTACCAAGCCAAGATTACAAAAGGTCTCCAGGTTAATCTCAGGTCTTCTTTTTGCTCATTTTCCACCCGAACCATGCAAAAAGAAGCCACCTAGATGACCTGCAGGGAGAATTCAGCTGTCAGTACTCTGATTTTGAGTAAATATGACAAATTTCTTCAGCTGGTGTCGAGTCCACAGCCTCAAAAAACACAGCAGCACAAAATTGCTCATACAAAATGTGTTTGAGCATAACATGAATGTCAACAAAGCCTCATTGATCCAGGCTCACTCATCCACACCTCAGATCTGTACTGAGGCTGTGGACTCGACACCAGCTGAAGAAATTCATCATATTTACTCAAAATCAGAGTACTGACAGCTGAATTCTCCCTGCAGGGCATCTAGGTGGCTTCTTTTTGCATGGTTCGAGTGGAAAATGAGCAAAAGAAGACCTGAGATTAACCTGGAGACCTTTTGTAATCTTGGCTTGGTACACGTGCACAAACTGATCGTTCCCCTGAAACTTCATGTTCTGCGCATTCATGTGTGAAAGTATGTCCACAGAAAATCCAGATGCGATTCTTCCTCCATCTTTGAGGTCCCACATTAAAACCACCTAGCTCAAACTTAGCCAACTGGTCACAAGAGTGGCAACATAAGTCCTGGCGATCCAGATCAGGATCCGCTGGGCATGTTCTGAAAAAAACATTTTGTCGTCAGCTAACAGGTTTCAGGCCTTAATTCAAGGAATGACTAAGCTGTAATACAGACTTACACACGAAGGAAAGTAACAACTTCCAGGGTCTTCCTGGGATCATTTCAGGCACCCAATGTTTTTCTAGTTAAATTTGGCGATCTATCCCTGTTGACCAGGGTTTTCAACCCTCACGTCCTGAGCGTGAGACACTCACATTTCAGCAGGATGCTGTTAGCTTAGTGAGCTGTTAACTTTGCTGTTAACTAGCTAGTTTTGAATGATTCATTCAGACTCAGACATTAGGTGGAACTTGATCTCCCGCTGTGTAACCCGGACAGAACAGGACAAGTTGTCAGTGACGATTGAGTCCAATGCTGGAGTGAACTGCGAGATTCTGGGAGCGTGAAAGATGGCTCAGCTCTGTGCACCAGTTCAGAAGTCTCAAACACTCCTAAGTCCACGCTGTCGGAGCTGCTATTTAGATACAGTACTTTTTTAAACAACCATATTTCTGAAAACATTTTTTTTCATTGAAGTGTGAGAAGGTGAAATATTTCCTTCTCACTGGACACTGACTTTTGCTCACCTGCACACATTTTCTTATATGTGGATGGTTGAACAGAGGGAGGACGTGCTGGGTGGGGCTGGGAGCATTTATCTGCATGCTTTTCTTCATTAATGAAACCTTCCTCACCACATGATTGCACAGGGACATTCTGGGCAGGTAGTGAGGTTCCCTCTGCTCCCTGCGTCACGTGCACCCCACAGGCCATCCGGACTGAAGAAAAACACATAAACTCATCCCACACACTTTCTCCTTCCTTCTTCCACACCTGCAGGAGCAGTATTTCACCTGTCTGACACAGAGGGTGCATTCCATTACATGGAGGGGGGCACTGCTTATATAATGCTCTGCATATATATATTTTGGGGAACTGGTGGTGGGCGAACGTGTATAATTTATATATTTGATTCAATGTTATCATTTAGCCCTCATATATGATTAGTTATTTTGGAGAAAGATTAATGTATATTATTCCAAACACCCCTGGGTTTTTGGGTCAGTCCGGCGTCTCCTGATTGGTTACTGTAAATCCTCTAATAATGACCTGTATTTCATTAAAAGCCCGTCTCCTTTAATGACCGGGTGCTTCTTTGAAGAAAGTTAATAAAAGCCGCCTCCAAATACAAGCCTGTTTTTTTTTCTTTTCTTTTTCTCTGTGAAGCGCTACGGCGCTGTACTGACAGTAGTCTGTGCTAGAGCGCCAGTCCTCCTGGTATGGCGACTATGTGTATTACACGCATCCGGTAAATATGGCGGAGGGAAAGAAAATATTTAACTCTTTGTTGAGATTTAATTTTTTCACATCGATTGAAAAAATAAATGAGCTCAGTACATTTTACTGGGTTCAAATTGACATAAAAGATCTTCCTGCTCTTTTTGAAAATTTTAAAATACGAGCCTCTCTCATATACATGCCTCCTTCCAGTGTGCGAACTATACCGCGGCTGTTGGGGGGGCTCACTTATTGGGGGGGGGGGGGGGGGGGGGGGGGGGGGGGGGGGGGGGGGGGGGGGGGGGGGGGGGGGTTCCGCATGCCTCGGAGCGAGTACATGTGCTTCAAGTGACGCTTAAGGCATAGCGCCCCCACGCTTCAATGGTGAGGGAAAGTACTGCATGCAGGCCGGCAGCTTTATTAAAGTGAAATAGTGATGCGCAAATCTTACATTAAAAACGGCCTAATTCTGCATATGATCTATGATAATGATCATGCAAAAATAATAACGATAAAATAAAGGAAATACACGGGGGAAACAGCATTTTGCTAATATTTCGGGCCCCCCCAAAAATTCACAAATCATGTTTTCAGGGGGGCTCATGTCTCATCAAGGGGGGCTGACACCCCCCTGGCTCCCCCGTAGTTCGCACCCTGCCTCCTTCCATTAATAGCCTGGTGCAGCTATGGCTGAGAGAAATAAAAGCCCCGGCTACTATAAGAGGATTTACGGTAATTTTGGCTGGGCTGGGCTGATATAAGGTGAGGAAACTTACAGTCCAAATAAATTTCAACATTTATGATGAGACTCTGAAGTTCATCCTGTTTCTGTTCCACCCTTCCAAGCCTTGGTTGATCACATCCTGGGTTCGGGGTGGCCACTCAGTCCTTCATATGAAGTTTATTTTAGCTCAGAAAAAGCAAATTTTTAGCGTAGACTATTCAAAGATCCATTATACGTTTACCCTTTAACGGTGGTCGTCCCAACTAATTACTCACGACGTGACCGGAGGTAACACAAAGTTAAATCACTGGGAGTGACGTAGGTTAGGGTGATCAGGCGCTCCATTGGGGGCTGCGGGTTCTTCTGGAGCAGGGTTGTCAAACTGCATTACTGGAGGGCCGCAGCTCTGAATGTTTTCCATGTCTCCCTGCTTCAACACACCTGAATCTCACGAAGATTTCCACCTGCCAATAGCCACCCTCTAAATCTAGCATGGACTACCATTTAGCTGCTTTCGGCTGGTCACGGACTCTTTGACACGAGGAAGTGGGTAAGCATCTTTATGTGTAAGTCCATTTAATTTTCTGTAATCTACACATAACCTCCAACTTCCATCCTTTTTCCTGACAAGCACAATAGGTGCGTCCCCAGGGCTTGCACTTTCCCTCTCTATACCACTCTCCAACCTATTCTGAAGTAGGATTCTTCACTAGGTGTACAGAGGTGAGGGTACAGGTAGGTACCTTTCACGACTTGGCGGTGCTGTACTAGTTGGTATTTGGTGTTCAACGTTCAAAGTTCCTCATTGTGGTGGGAGAACACCTTCACCCATCTTTGCAACAGGCCTGTCGTCTGTCTCTGCTGATCTGGGGTCAGCCCATCCCTCTTTAGGGACATCACAGGATGTGCCTTGGGCTCAGTGACTTCCGTGGCAACCCCTACTCGTCTTTCTATCAGTTCAACCACATTTGGTGTCACACTGTTGAGTACCAACTCTTGTTCTCCTTGTATATTGGCCTCAGACACCTCTGTCACTTGTGCCAATAGCTGACGGTGCGAAACCTCAACTGGGTACGGGTTGAAGTTACAGATCCTACAAGGCACCCGTCCTCCATTCATTCTGCCCAAGGTCCGAAACACATGGGCCCTCATTTATCAATCCATCTTTCAAACGGGTGTATATCTGAGCGGTGAGCTCATCGTACGACGGGACTCGCACGGCATTACAGAAACTTCCGTACCTCGCCGATCTCAGCGTTTGAGTGATCGGGTGTTGATAAATGCGGCGGCTGAATTCGATCGTCATTAAAAATGTTACGCCCTGAAATATTCATAATTCCGAAGCCGCGCCCAGTGAGGTCAAACACGGAAAAGGAGCGATTTTGGCGAAAAAAGAAACTTTTGGGAGCTGGAAATGGATCCTCTCAGGTCTGAGGTGGAGAGAAATCAGGAGGAGCTCTTTGGAAGAAAAAAAACTGAAATTAAAGGAGAATAGAAAAACGCAGTCTGGAGGACGCTGTTCACGGCAGCGGTGAGCAGCGTGACCTAGATGAACGGACACCGGCTGAGGTCTGAGCAGATTAGGGATACAGTCAGGTCGGCACCACTCCAAGTCGGCCCCGGCCAACTCGGCACCGCCCCGGGATACAGTCAACTCGGCATCAAGCCAAGTCGGCATCAAGCCAAGTCGGCATCTCGTCAAGTCGGCCTCGCGGGCGGGGGGGCTCTCGAGTGGCCGAGTTGGTCGGTGCGGACTTGACTGTAAGCTGCTTACCAACTCGGCCAAAAGCGTCTCTCTTTTTTTTTTAATCACGATGGTGGATAATGTACCTGGGAGCTTCATGTTTGACGTCCGAGTAGCTTAGCTACAAGCGCGCAGCGCTTAGCGGCTGTCTGGTCATGTGACCGGTCCCAAGGCATTCTGGGAATCGTAGTGCAGCGATGCCGGCTGCGCCGCGACGATTTGCAGTTTTTTTTCGTGCCGGCAGCGCCGCTTCTCCTCACGTAGCAGGCAGGGGACTGGAGGACAAACTGTGTGGTTATGGTGACTGACAGGTTAGAGGTGGAGAATGGACCTGGAGCTTCATGGTTGACGTCCTGTTTGAACCGAGTAGCTTCGCTACGAGCGCACAGCGCGAGCGGCTGTCTGGTCATGTGACCAGATCATGTGACCGGCATGTGATCCGCGAACGCCGCATGATCAAACCAGTCGCCTGCATTATAATTTTATTGTAATGTTCTCCACCCCCGAAGTTTGGTCAGCCAGTACAATTAATTTATTTTTACCCAATCAGTGGAAACCTAGGAAGACCGAAGCTGCATGACGAACTCGATCATACTTGTTGTATTTCATCCCAACCACAACATAATACCTGTATTGCATTATGCTTATGCTGATTTGTTCATTTCTGATCAACATTGTTAGTTTATCAGTCATTATTCTTTTCTTTAACAAACATTGCCATTTGCAAAAGCATGTATTTTGTTGTAAATGTTGTTTGCCCGCCATCTAGTGTGCGTCAACAGTAATAGCAACTTGGACTGTAATATCAAACGATTACCAGTAGTACATGTTAAACTGTTCATGTGGTTTCTTGGCGTTCATAAGCTCATAAACGTAACCCTCCGGTAAAATATTATATACATTTCATTTCACTGAAATGACGGTCGTCATGTATACATTTAAATCACGTGTCAAACTCCAGTCCTCAGGAGCGGTGACCCTACATGTTTTAGATCTAATTGTAAATCTAACTGTACTGGCTGACCAAACTTGAGGGGTGGAGAACATTACAATAAAATTATAATGCAGGCGACTGGTTTGATCAGGCGGCGTTCGCGGATCACATGCCGGTCACATGATCTGGTCACATGACCAGACAGCCGCTCGCGCTGTGCGCTCGTAGCTAAGCTACTCGGTTCAAACAGGACGTCAACCATGAAGCTCCAGGTCCATTCTCCACCTCTAACCTGTCAGTCACCATAACCACACAGTTTGTCCTCCAGTCCCCTGCCTGCTACGTGAGGAGAAGCGGCGCTGCCGGCACGAAAAAAACTGCAAATCGTCGCGGCGCAGCCGGCATCGCTGCACTACGATTCCCAGAATGCCTTGGGACCGGTCACATGACCAGACAGCCGCTAAGCGCTGCGCGCTCGTAGCTAAGCTACTCGGACGTCAAACATGAAGCTCCCAGGTACATTATCCACCATCGTGATTAAAAAAAAAGAGAGACGCTTTTGGCCGAGTTGGTAAGCAGCTTACAGTCAAGTCCGCACCGACCAACTCGGCCACTCGAGAGCCCCCCCGCCCGCGAGGCCGACTTGACGAGATGCCGACTTGGCTTGATGCCGACTTGGCTTGATGCCGAGTTGACTGTATCCCGGGGCGGTGCCGAGTTGGCCGGGGCCGACTTGGAGTGGTGCCGACCTGACTGTAAACCCACGGAAAGTCCGTGTTGTTTAATACCGGTCTGTGGGGACCATTGGTGTAAACGACCTAGTGTGGACAGATGCATGACAGCCTCTGTTCTGATGACCGTCAGATATGCGTCTCGTCCCTCTCCAAGTTTCCAGTTACTCTTAAGTGCTCTGTTGCTCATCGCTTGGAAATTCATCAACCATCACAGATTCAAGATTAAAGTCACTGTTACCCAACATCCACACAGTGTTTGTATGATTTCATGTTCCGTTGCTAAAGGCAATGTGGAAAGAATTTCACATTACACAAGTGGTACTCCAGTTAGTTGGTTAGCAATTGTGTCTACATTTGTAGGTTTGACATCACAGTCAGCCTGGAGCTCAAAGAATTTTCAGTTATTCAAGAGAAACTTAATTATGTGTGTTGCAATGAAATATTAACTTGACTGGGAACCTTCTGCATCTACAAGTTTATCTGGTTTGTTGTTGCCAGACAATGTTTTATATAAGGAAAAGTTTAAAAAAATAATGACATAATATTTTTTTTTTTTTCCATCACGAGATGCCTGGATGAATAAATAGATAGACAAATGGTTTTATTATTTACAGGGTATCACCAGAGCTCGTCATTTAGATGCAGGTAGGTTTTGGCTTCAAAGGCAAATCGTGTGGCCTCGGATAAATCTTAACCTTGAAGAGTCCAGTGGCAAATACATGTCCTTTAATCATGATAGACAACGTGAAGATTACTTAACATTTACACCATCCTGAGACACTTCATTTACCTTGATAGGGTTATAAAAGCTGATAGCATAATTCAAATGCACGCAATATCTGATTGCGTCAGACTTTAATTTGGGAGGCCTTATCCGAGTTATAAAGCTTCTGTGTTTGCAGGAAACAGCAGGCTGATATGACCTTAACCTGGATCCAACTTTAGATTTAATTGATGCCAGTCAAAGACAGACAGAGGAAGAGAGATAAAGAAGTCATTGGAGTAAAGCCAGTGGTTGATAATCACTAAGCTACAATAAACAAACTCTACCTCCAATCAATGGTTTAATCTTCATGGCCTTGAAACTCCTGATAAACGGGAGTTATAGTGGAAACCACTTGCATGCTGTGCAAAATAAGCTGATCACTCTATTTTGATCATGGCATTGTGGCCTGTATCTATTACGAGCAGACACAAGTGTCAAACAGCAGCGCTGCTCACTTCAAGGAGCAGCAGGAAACCCTTATTGAGTGAACGTGCCCCTCTGGCTCCCACCTGCCGCTGGTCAGCAGAGAGTGAAACCCCCACAACCAGAGCTGCGTGCCTCTGAGGCCTCTGCTCTCCGGACACATTCCTATCTCGCAGCTTTGATTGGACTCAACCAAAGTCCGGTACTATTGCATGGTTAGTTTGTTTTTATCAAATGCAGGTTTGCGGACTGCCCTGTGCAAACCGGATGAGTAGAGGTCGACCCTTTGAGGCCGTCTTCAAACCAGTATTGATGTGTTTTAGCTGAAAAATGCAGCACAGACCAAAAACATCAAAGCACACCAGCCATCAGACGTGACAGGTTGGCGAAAAAAATCACTCTTTGCAGCAGATCTTTAGTATAAATCAGAAATCCTGAATTTCATTTAGTTGAAAGTCCTTTATTTGTCCCACAGGGGGAAACTGCAGTGTTCCAGAAGCACAAACAGAGAAAAGAAATAGAATAGAAATGTTAAAATTTAAAACTCCAACCATACATAGAAAAATTAAATATAAACTTAAGACAGACACATAGGCTTTGTAAAGTATAATAGAAAAATGTGAGAAACACAAAGAAAGCACAGGGAGTTGCACAGAGCTGAATGGATGTTGGATGTTTGCACATGATAGATTAAGACTGTCTTGACATCTAGGAGTGTGTGGTGTGTGCTTAGTCTAGCTGGAGCAGTGCTGATTGGAAAACTGAAGCTTTTTTGACTGCTTGATTAAAGTTATTAGTAGGTGTAAATGGTAGTAAGGTCAGATAGTCAGTGTTACTATTGCAATGTTATATAAAACAATTTTGTTTGAGGAAGTAATAAAAAAAAATCCATGTATAAAATACCTAATGAAAGTGTCCAGTTTGCTGCATGTCAACTTTGAAAATCAATAAAATACAATATGAGCCATTCCTTTTCTTTATGCAATTTAAGAAGCTCATTCATTTCTTCAACTTCACTTAAAACTCATTTTCAAGGTACAGATGAGGCAGGTTTGCCAAAGTTTGGAAAAATAAAGTGGGTCCCTCATCCTGGGGATGTTTGGTGGGATCAGCAGTCACTTTGTGGTTTCTCTCCATTAAACACAGAGTGTATTCTCTGAGGAGCGTATTAGTTTGTGTGAATGAGAATCACAATTAACCCAGGTTGGTCTCGAAGCAAAGCAAAAATAACCGCCATGTCTGATGGTGCAGCTGAAATGACCTTGAAAGGCTGGAACATTCAGATAGATAATTTACATCCTCATTGGCCTTTGCTGGGCTCAAGAAAACCATTTGCTTGAAAGGAGGATCCAACAAGATGGTTATCAACATGATGCTCGTGCTTTGCTTTGCTATAAAAGGAGCCTGATGAGTCGGTCTCACAGTTCCTTATTAGTGTTTTGCCTCCTTCTGGAGCACCTGCATGTGTGATGTGTTGTTTCACCTTGTTTTATATCAGATCAGAAGGTTCTCACATCATGGAGAACTTTCTTTTTCTCACACACTCCATCAAAACATGCAGCAGTGTAAGAAAATGCACCTTCACGTTACTCGCAAACCAACAAACCAACAACATTACTCGAAATGTGAGCAGGTCTTCTGTATATGTTCTAAAATTAAATCAAAAACACCAATTCCTGAACCGGCAAGGCTTTGACTGGCACAGTACGACCCGTTATACCACCACTCCGTTGAACAGGTGGATTTGGGTTTTTGGATTTTTTTTATTTCCCTTTTCAACAGTAAAATTAGTTTTTCACCAGCAATGGCAGTGTCAGTCATCTTGATTCCGCCTCTGCTAACACACATTTACACAGACACTTCATGTATAGAGGGATTATGTGCTTGCCAACACGGTGGATGTGTGTGCAGAGTGACTGCAGAAAGCGCCGCTCCACTGACCAGTTGTCGTCTTGTTGTGTGTCTGAAGACTCAGGTGCTGCCGAGTCAAAGACCAGGGAAGAGGACAGAGACGTATAAAGTCTGGGTGATTATAAACCAGAAAAACAACAGCACCCTGACCGCGAACTGCTCCTGCATGGCTGAGTGAGTATACAGATAGTCCTCCAGGGTCAGAGAGCCACGCCCAACCTCAACACTGTCTTTGACTGTTTGGAGGACCCAGTTCATGCAGGCACTGGTCACAACGGTGAAAAACAGCAGCTGAACTGCTTTACGTTCATTCTCAGCTTTCAGTTTGTTGATATCCACTCGCAGGTTGTAGGAAGTTGGCTGTGCTTCAGTTTGGGGTCGTCGTGGACAGCCTTCAGGTCTGTGGCTTCTGAAAAACAAATTGCACAAATACATCATCACCGTTTATGTGTACAGTGAACGGGTACAATGAGGGTGATCATTCTGACTGTGCCAAACATAATCAAGGCCAAATACTTTTCACAACAAATATATAAACCTGACAACCTAACTAATCCTATCAGTGGCTGCCCAGCTCTAACATTCACAAAAATAAAAAACACATAAGTCATGAGCTGAGAGGATTTAAACAGAGATACTTTCCTTTACTCAATTCAACTCAGCTTTATTTCTCTCTAAGTCAGGGGTGGGAAATCCTGGTCCTGGAGGGCCGCAGACCTGCATGTTTTCCATGTTTCCCTGCTTCAACACAGCTGATTGCAATGAGGCTCGTTATCAGGCTTTCTGCTGGACTTGGCCATGAATCTTGATTCGATTCAGGTGTGTTGAAGCAGGGAGACATGGAAAACATGCAGGTCTGCGGCCCTCCAGCACCAGGATTCCCCACCCCTGCTCTGAGTGCAATAATCCAGTCGAGAGGCAATAAAGGCATGAATTAGTGTCTCGAAGTGCTCACGTGCAAGAACTGGCTTCACTTTAGCCAACTTTGTAAGGTGGACTTAACCACTGTGCTTATCTGTGAATGGAGTATAAATCACTGTCACTTTAAGAAAATCCAAATGTCTTCACAGACCATCCTGGTCGGGTTAGTGTTAAGGGTTCTTGCCAGAACAAAGATCAGCACCAGGCTCCATCCACAGTGGTTTAGAGTTAGGGGAGTGAGTGTGGACTGACATCCATCGTCTGGAGATCTGTGGGGATTTTCCTCCGTTCGTCTTTTTCTCTTATATCTGAATCACAGAAGAGAGTAATCATTTAGTACAAAGAAAGCATTTGCTTTCATTACACCCTCAGTTCAAGTAAGTAAAAATCACATAGCCATACATTCCAACCCCAGAGAAGTTCAGGGAATCTGACACAAACAAATGAGATACAATCTCCCGGGTTCTAGAGGAACCACAGACACACAGCTGATTCAGTGTATCCAGCGTCATGGCAGAAAAAACAAAGCAAAACAAATATCTCAGCTTCATGAAATAATGTAGACATAAAACAAACTGTGTGGCCTGACAGATAACTCTGATAACAAATACAGCTCCATTAAATCACAGAATATTTCTTCTTTACACTTCCAGTCATACTATGTCAAGTCATGCTGGTTGATCAAACGACAACAAATCCCGTCCATCTTCTAGTGGAAGACAGACGGGACAAAGTCAGGACTGTTGAAGTCAGATAACTCTGTACAAATAAAACTCAATAACTGTGTTTATAAAATGATGTGTTGAAATGATGTGTGAAAATGGATGTGCTTTGGGTGCCCGGTTACATGACAAAGCTGCTCGAAAAACTCAACTTTTTGAAAATGGCCCGACCCTTTTCTAAACTGCTGCTGCTGTCCCACAGCTGCAGTGAACCGTTCATCTGCACATGTTGGAGTCGATGGACGATAACAACGTCCGGCTCCAGAGTGTCATGACTCCTAGTCTGTAATCTTGTGGAACTTGGTAGTTTCAGAGTTTATAATCAATTCAAATAACAGAGTTGGTCGTCTGTCCATATGGGTGTCTGGATTGTCTGAATAGTTACAGCGTTTTGTTCTCTGCCTGCATGTGTGTGTGGCTTCATAACAAAACACACCCATGAGTTGATCTGGCATGCAGCTACATCATTTTCAGTGCTTTCTGCATTTTCTGTTTGAACAGACAGAGACCCCCACTCTGGTGGTTTCTTTTTAACTTGCTGTGTTGGTGGTCTCTGGCTCCAGATCCTTCCCACCCGGAATTGGATGGAGAAGATGGATGAATGGATTTTCCATTTATTCTTGTTCTGTTTCAAAAAGAACTGAAGAATGCCACAGTCCAGACCATTTTGTTTTGTATGTCTCCCTGTTTTTATGTAATATTATAAATGTACGTGTAGTATACACAGTCGGTTGCTAATGTTAAAGCAACAACCAGTCGTCAAGGTGGTGAAAATCTTTGCGGGTTTGAGGGGGGAACAGCTCAGGTAGTCAATCCACTTTGAGGAGCAATGCAGCAGTGTTAAAGCACCACAGTACACAACACAACTGCGATGTGCCACCGACCCACAAAATGAGGCTCACATGTGTTTCACTGTCACTACATGTGAGCTTCATGCGGGTCTCACATGTTGTGAGGACCTTATTTCTGCAGCAGTGGATCAGTGAGGCGCTCAGACTCACTATGAATTGTAACTTGTGCTGACTGATGGTTGGACTTTGACATTTCTGAGCAAAAAGAAAGAGTGTAACCATTGTTGTTTACACAATGGAGGGCATTCGAGGTATTATTTGTGCAACTGAGGAAAAAAGAAAACACTGAAAGAGAGCCTCCCATGGTGTTTGTAACTGTTTGGAAGAAGCTTACTCATTGGCAGAATGAACCTACCAGTCATCTTCCCCCTGTTGCACCACGGCCCTCGACTCGGTGGTGTGGTGATAGGGTGGAGCATGTTATTCATCAATATAGCACTACATGGCCAATTGTCCAGGTTTGACCTTCCCTTCCCCAAAGCTCGATGGGTTTAGTTGTACCATTACAAATAATTTTTACAGATGATTCATTTGGGGTCTGATTTGGTTCCTGATGTTCTGCAGGACTTTGTGTCACGTCAGTGTGGTCAGCAAGGCTCCAGCTTTGGGCCCTGATGATAGTCTTGTGTTTACTTGCATGCTACTCCTGACCAATCAGCTTCTGTCAGGTCAGTAGTGAAGTGATCCACCACTGGTGATCTGTCCAGGGTGGATTCTGCCTTTTCCTGTGGTTTGCTGGGATTGGCTCCAGCACCCTGCAACCCTGCACATGGATGGATGGGTATTCATGCACCTCGCCATCTTCACGGCGGCCCCTCAGTGATTCCAACATTGTCTATAGTAAAAACCGCCACTGCAAACAAATCAGAAGGCTAATCCAGACCAGAGGCAAAGTCCAAACAGAGTCCAAAACCAGATACAACAGGCAGAGAAGGAGCTGACTGTCCAAACATGCATGAAACAGGCTGAGCACATCAGACGAGCTGACCCAGACAACAAGACTGAATCCACTCAGGAAGGGGGAGGAGACAAGACACGGCAGGCTAACAGGGCAATGGGAAGGTGGGAACACGAGGTGAGGCACACAGATAACAGGGTGGAACTGATGACGCACAGAGGGAACCGGGGAGGGGCACGGTCAGCAGGGGAGGATGGGAGACCCAGAGAGAGAAGGGTGACACAAAATGACACTCGGTTACGCTTTCCTTCAATAATGTGGAATATTGGGCATGTTTACATCACTGTGCACGTTATAGTTTATGCTAAAACAATTGTTTTTATTTCCCAATGTGATTTAAGCTAGAGAATAAATACAAGGCGTTTCCTCAAACGGCTCCCTATAACTTTTATTTTTAGAATTTCTTATGAGATATCTTATTGTTGGTCCATCAAACATCCAATCATCTCCTATCGTTCATTTTTCCCGGCCAAGTTCAGATTTATTTGTTGTATTTTTCTTTCAATATGTTTGATAACTTACTCCAGTAACACTCCATGGTGTCATATTTTCATATTTTATGTTGTGTTTGTACACAAACTCAGAAAACATACCATTTCCAGAGGAACACTGTCGTACGAACAAATTTTAATGCAGGGGTGTCAAACATTAGGCCTGTGGACCTGTGGATCTTCTGGGCCACTTCAACAGGCCCAGAAGAGACTCCAATCTGGCCGTCAAAGCCAATTAAAAAAAAAAATATATATGTATATACGTATATACAAATATATATATATATACAAATATACACATATATATATATATATATATATATATATACACACACACACACACACACACACACACACACACACACATGACGGCTATATACATATATATATCTATATATATATATATATATATATATATATATATATATATATATATAGCCGTCATGTGTGTGTGTGTGTGTGTGTGTGTGTATATATATATATATATATATATATATATATATATATATAGATAGATATAGATATATATATATATATAAATAATATATATATATATATATATATATATAGATATATGTATGTATGTATGTTGGATTTGTAGTAATTTGTGGTAATGGTGGCTTGATGGCTTGGTTTTGTTTAAATATCTACATTATTTTCATTATGCATATTCTGCAGTATGTGTGAAACAGGGCTGCATGTCACCTCTGAACTAAAACGTGTTTGACAGCCTGATCTAAAGCACACAAAGCTTTCATTTTAATATCCCTGTCTGCACGTTACCATGTTATCCTGATCAAACCGAACACACAGTTCATTTCCTTTGGCGTGTAATTCATCGCAGATCACAGCCAGCCAGCGCCGGTCTACAGCGGCTGGTTTTTGAGGGAAGTGAAAGAGAGGGTTAACAGGAGCGCTCGCAGCCAGGCGCACGCTGATCCAGTTTTCATGTTCCGGGGAAACAAGGGTGCCAGAGCCGTCAGTCTCATCTCTCGCAGGTAGCTCATCTGCACTCTGTTCATGCCGCCCCTCCCGGAGAGAGCTTTGTACCGCTGTCGCTTCACCCCGAACTCACCGCGGCAGCTCACACAAAGTTCTGCTTCGCTCCACGAGCCCTGAATGCAGACGATGCCTCCCACCGGATGATTTGAATGTGTTTTATCTCTGAAACAAAACTCGTGGAAGAGGCTGGTTGGAGAGACAAAACTTGCCAATTCTAATGCATTTTACACCTCGAATCCTACAACTACAAGCTGGTATTGAAGGGAGCATGGATGGCATTTTTTAAAAGTGCAAGTGCGAGTATGAACCTTTAGGTAGTCTGAGTCCCAATACTAGCACTTATTGAATGATATTAAGCCTAATTTATACGTTATTCACAAACAATGTGTGAAGGTTATGAACCTGGGGTGTGAACCAAATGTACACAGTCTCTGTGTCGATGGTACACACACCTCCAGCCGACTACTGAACAGCAAACTTGATACTGGCATCGATATCGGTTCATCCACAAATTTTGGGACTCCTAATTGATAATTTTGCTCATTTCAAATGCAAAAAGGTCAATAATGTCATGAATATTCAACGAAAATAGCTCACATTGTAGCCATAAGTGAGTACATGTTGTGCGCTGCGCTAACCTTGACTCCTGCGTTCCTCCCACTGCTCTTGGCTCTTATCTTTGTCCTGATACTGTGTTACTTTCTATAATGTGTACCGGGCTGTGTTGACCTTGTGAGCGCCGCGCGGCGTGTGGAGGAGTCCAACAGGACACGGCCCACCAAATACTATACCTTCATTTGAATAAACACTACAGAAAGAGCAGAGCTGCACTGCAGGAGGGGGAGGAGGAGGAGGAGGAGGAGGAGGATGAAGGCTGAAGATTCCACATGGCTGATTTGCCTTTCTGCACCTAGTTAATTCTTTCTCTTTGTTTTATATTATCACCCTCACATCCTGTTCTTTTGGTGACGTTCTCTGCTGCTTCTTCGGTGCATTAATGAGATTTCCAGCAGAATAACAAGCAGCTCACATGGTGCAGAGCAGGAACAATAACTCAGCCTTGATGATTATCACTGATTCAAACATTCATTTCATTTTTTTTTTCCAAAAGAGAAATACTTATGTAAAAGCAAGTGAAAGCAGGGACATGACTCGCCCTGTTTAAATGACTTTTACTTGTAAAATGTGAAGACGGTTGATGGTGGCGAGGATGAACCCGTGCCAACCTTGTTAAATTCCTTTGAAGTTTGCATCATCATTTAGAAATTGTTTTATTTTTGGTTTATCGCTTGAAAATCACTGTAAGATCTTGACATTCCTGGATGAGTATGGATTAAATTTAACTGAAATGAAAGCCTGAAGCGATTCTCTGTACAGCGGAGGAAACACGGAGCTGTGATTAACTATCTGACTTATCGAGCTTTCTCCTCCTGATAACCTGCGATAACTTCTCCAGCAGGGCGACACTAGGCACAGTAAAACACCAGTAAAACCAGCCTTAACTTCATTTTATGATACTGAACACTTCAAATTAAAAGTGATTCCACCCTCACATTTCATCTCATGTAGGTGGTAAAAGAAATAGTTTTAAAATATTTAATAACCCACCACATAAAATCTGGATTTGAAAAATAGATTTTTGCTCTTAAATCTTAAAACGAAAATGTCTGTTGTGGTTTTCTTTCAGCATAATTATGCAGGTGTGGAGGCAACCTGAGTGTATTATTCATGCGGACGGCTACTGTGTAGTAGTTAGTTTTTATGTTTTAGTTCATTAGTTTAGTACATCATTATGTTTGTGTATGTTTCAATCCGTATTTCATGTCGTATGTTTTCTACTTCCACAACTTCAGATAATCTTTTGATTCTCTTTAATGTAGCCAATCACTTTGTTTGATACAGCTAATTCTTATTTTGCTTCCATATCTGTTTCCTGAACAAACTGTAACATCGTGACATTGTAAGTAACAAAGCAGACATAAAGACGAGTCCTTTTAACTTCCACTTGAATAATTTGAGAAGCTTTTTGGCAAATTCAGTACATTTTGAACCATGTAAGAGAAGTTCTGTTAATTAGACCTTTCCATTAGTATGTAAGTTCAGCTGTTATTGTTGTTTTACCGCGATGAAGTCGGGACCATTTGATGCAGTCCAACACGCAGTGGGGAATTCAACAGGTCAGTCACCTTGTTGTTGCTTTTCACTGAATTCAATCTCGATTGCTTTCCTCAGAAGCAGAGCGAACCAGTTCAGTCAGGCTGTTTATTCCAGCTGCTGAGTGTCATGCACACTTCAAACACCAGGGAGAGCAATAGACTAAATAGTCATCGCAGCAACCCCTGGTAACAAACACAGCCAGTGGCTGGACAGGGAATAAGCCTGTACCTCCAGAGTCTTGAAGAAAGAAAAACAGTATGGAGTGTATTCATGAAATGCTTAGTTACTGAGGACAGATGCTTTCTGTTTGTGGAATATGTACATCTGTAACGAGGGGTGGGTTCTGCTCTGGGCAGTGGGGAGCGATCACTGCAGGGAGGGGAGCTGTGCGCCAGGTTAACTAGAAGACCACCTCCAACCGGGAGGAGCAGAAGGAACACCAAACCACCAACCGCCAGACTCTGACACAGACCAGCAAGCCAAGACCAGACAGGACCAGGAAGACCAGAGACCTCAGAAGACAACCATCAGCGTTTGAATAGCACATCAGTATTGTGTGTGTGTGTGTGTGTGTGTGTGTGTGTGTGTGTGTGTGTGTGTGTGTGTGTGTGTGTGTGTGTGTGTGTGTGTGTGTAATCGATGATGACGACACTCATTCATTCCATAGTGACCTATAAATAGGTGGAGAGCCTGAGGTTACTACAGTATGAACTGTAGTGAACTGGATGGAGGTCAAATGTGTTGCTTTTGTTTGTTTCCACCACGCTGGAGTTCCGTCATTAACCTACAGTGACCTGAGAATAAGCGGAGGATTCCAGGTTACGGCACCATGAACTGATGTAACCTGTCTGCTGAGTCTGAATGGACGGCAGTGGACCAGGTTTGGTATATTTGTGTTTTTCAATCCGTCTGCTACCAAACAAAACAAATGAACTGAGACGAATGAATCGCCGAGGTGGCCAAAATGAAATACAAATACAGATAGTGTGCTGTAACAAGACCAATCACTCATTTCACTTCAGGCCGGCCAAAATATAAACGATGTGCACAATTCATGAGGCCGGA